>NC_056747.1:1193440429-1193639464 GCF_019279795.1 Protopterus annectens | reverse complement strand
CCGGTAGGTGACTACTTCAATACTACCTTCTCTAACATCCTTAATAGTCTAGCTCCCAGCAGAAAGATCAGAGTTAAAGCTAACTACGCACCCTGGCTAAATAGGGACACCAGAGCCTTACTAAAAGCTAGAGATAAAGCCTGGAAAATCTGGAAAAATGACAAAACCCCTAGCTCCAGACAATACTATCAACAGCTTAGAAACAAGGCCAAGGCTGAATCCAAAATAAACAAAGAAAACTATTTACTTAGCGCCCAAAGGAAATATTCAAATAGTCCACAAAAATTCTGGCATGCCATTAGCTCCCTACTAAAGCCAGGCAAAACCACAACCACAGCACCCATCTCTACTAACAATACCCTAGACATAGCTTTTCAATTTAATAACCATTTTACTAAATCCATCTTAGCCCTGTCCAGTCAAATAACCAAAAACAGTCTACCTCCGTCACAACCTAACCTATTCCACACCACCCCCTCTTTCAGCCTATCACCAGTGCCCACCTCAACTATCAAAAAACTCCTCCTAAAACTAAAGCCAACCATACTAGCAGCTGATAACATACCTGCTGCATACCTAAAAATGGCTAGTGACTCCTTATCATATCCTGTCTCTATCCTTATCAACCGCTCCATACTAGAATCCTACATACCCAAACTCTGGAAAGTATCTTGCATCATTCCTCTCCATAAAGGAGTTATTCTTATGAATTCTCCAACTACCGACCTATTGCCATCCTTTGCCCCTTATCCAAAATTCTTGAGAAATGCATCCACTTGCAAGTGATGACATTTCTTAACGCACACAATCTACTATCTACCACACAACACTGTTTCCGTCCACATCACAGCACTACCACAGCCCTTCTATCTTTCACTAATTATATAAACCTTCACAGGAATGATAACAAATATGTATCAGCCATTTTCCTAGACCTCTCAAAAGCATTTGATATGGTCTCCCACTCCATTCTACTAGACTCACTAACATCATTATCCTTCACCTCCTCTACTATAGCCTGGTTCAGAAGCTACTTGTCTGACAGGCAACAATCAGTCTAGTGGAAAAGAACTCTGTCTACACAACTTCCAACCACCACAGGTGTCCCACAGGGCTCTATACTGGGCCCGCTGTTGTTCTCTATTTTCACAAACAACCTCAAAGGCTCTACACAACATGCCACACTCATAC
Organism: Protopterus annectens; assembly: GCF_019279795.1. NCBI lineage: Eukaryota > Metazoa > Chordata > Ceratodontiformes > Protopteridae > Protopterus > Protopterus annectens. The sequence goes on along the minus strand of NC_056747.1, from coordinate 1,193,638,273 downwards.
AATATGCAGATGATTCAACTCTGATCTGCTCCACCTCATCTCCCACCACCCTACATACACTCACTCAAGATACCTTTATCTCAGTAGAAAAATAGACATCTGGGATCCAACTAATTCTAAATCCCAAAAAGACAAAACTGCTACTATTTACCCCTAATAGATTAAAAAAAAAACTCTCCTTTACCCTAACACCTAAGGACGGCACCACCATCTCCCCTTCTAACCACACCACACTTCTGGGCATTGAAATAGACAATAATCTCCACTTTGATGTTCACATCTCACATACCATAAAACTAGTACACAAAAAATAGGCTCCCTATACAGGCATAAGTCCTTTCTCTCATAAAAAGCAAGAGTCACTCTTGCACAAAGCCACCTCCTCTCAACTCTATTATACGCAGCACCAATCTTTACCCAAATCAGACAACGTGACCTAGACAAACTAGAATCATGCTACAATAAAATAGCCAAGTTTGCTATTAACTCAACCTATAGAACCCATCACTGTGCTGCACTAAAAGAACTAAAATGGCTTGAGCTACCACAGCTACTTAACTATCACCAGCTGGGCACAGCCTACAATATTCCCAAATACCCTGAATAAAAACCCTCATTATCCAACCTACTTACTATCTATACTACAAACCGATACCTAAGATCCAGTGAAAAATCTCTCCTCTCCATCACCAAGGCTAACAATAATGCAGGGAAAGCTGTACTCCCACACCGTTGCCAGAAATTGGAACTCTCTTCCCCTATCTGTGTCCACTGCCCCCTCCACATCCATATTCAAAAACTCCCTCAAATTGCACCTTCTTAGTACATAGTTATGCCCTTGTATCACATAATATCCATGCGTAGGGTTTAAATACATATATATATATATATATATATATATATATACAGATATATACATATAGCTATATAAAAATAAAACAAAACCCTTAGGCACAAGCAAAAACACCACAGAGGTAGTATAGGATAGAGTGGTAGAGATAAGTTCAGCTGTTTCAGAGGGGATGGAGGGAGGGTAACCTGGACTGCAGCAGGGTGAACACTCGAGCATCTACATTTATGGTAGGTACAAAACCGTACTATGTTCATCGTGTTACCCTGCTGCAGTCATCACACTTCGGGTTGAATCCCAAAGCTAATGATGGGAGGTGGAGTCAAACAGGGTTAGAAGAAGCTAGTAGGCATTGCAAAACTGCAGTGGCAAAACCAGCTCTAGTCTTACAGTATAGAGGTAGGTGATAGTGTTTGGTGAAGGTGTGCACTGAACTCCAAGTTGCAGCTTCCAGAATATCCTTGGTTGGCACTCCCCTGAGAAAGGCTGCTGATGTAGCTTTAGCCCTGGTGGAGTGGGACCTAATGTTAGCAGGTACTGGTTTCCCATGATGTCAGTAGCAGAAACGTATGCAATGCCCTATCCATTTAGAAATGGTCTGTTTTGAGATAGCTTTTCCTTGTGATCCTGTATCATAGGCTACAAAGAGCTGGTCAGTTTTTCTGAGAGCCTTAGTTTTATCCAAGTAGTAACGTAATTGCCTGTGAATGTCCAAAGAGTGCAGGAGTCTTTCTCCTTTGTTCTGGGGATTTGGGAAGAAGGTGGGCAAGTGAATGGTTTGGTTTAGTGCCACACTGGATACCACCTTTGGCATAAAGGAAGGGTTAGTTCGTAGAGAGACTCTGTCTTGATGAAAAATGAGGAAGGGCTCCACTGCCATTAGTGCCTGTAGCTCTGAGACTCTTCTAGCTGAGGTTATTGCTAGTAGTAGGGCAGTTTTCCATGAAAGAAATTTTAAATCGGCTGAAAAAGCTGGTTCAAAGGGTGGCAGTGTAAGTTTTCCAGAACAAATTTGAGATCCCAAGTAGGTGTTGGAGCTCTCCTTGGCGGTCTTAAGTTCTTAGCCCCTCTGAGGTACTGTCTTAGGAGTGGATGTGAGAATAAAGGAGGATCCGTGCTGTAATGAGCTGAAATTGCTGAGGCGTGGATCTTAATAGATGAAAAGGAAAGTCCTTTGTGTAACATCTCAGTTAAATATTGTAGAATCTGAGGGATGTTTGGATCAAGAGGATTTAGGCCTTTAGCCTGCTTCCAGGCGCAAAATCTTTTCCATTTGTCTGAATAGGTTTTCCTGGTGCTGGGCCTCCTGGCCTCCAGAATGACATCCATAGCAGATTTGGATAAAGGTGTTGGCTGGTTGTTTAGGTAATTTGCCATGCAGCCAGGTTTAAAGTCTTGAGCTGGCTGTGTAGAATCTGATTGTCTCGCTGGGTAAGCAGGTCAGGAATTTGTGGCAAAATCCATGGTGGGCCGTGGGCCATGTTCCTTAAAATTGGATACCAATGCTGGTGTGGCCAGTCTGGTGCAACGAGTATCATTTGTGGCCTCTCTAATCTGACTTTCAGCAGTACCTTTGCTAGAAGAGGCAGTGGAGGGAAGGCATACACTGTCAATGTTTTCCAACTGAAGAGGGCGTCCACTTTCCAAGCTAATGGATGGAAGGTCCTTGTGCAAAATATTTGAAGTTGGTGGTTGTGGGGGCTTGCAAACAGATCTATGTCTGGGCATCCCCATTTTTGAGCTATTATTGCAAATACTTGTGGATCTAGTTTCCATTCGTGTGGATCCATGATGTTTCTGCTTAGGTTGTCTGACAATGTGTTTTTCTTTCCTGGCAGGAATTGTGCTTGTAATTGAACCTGGTAAGACAGTGCAGTGTTCCACAAGGTCACTGCTTGTCTGCATAGAGGGTAGGAGTGTGTGCCCCCTTGCTTGTTTATGTACCACATTACTGTGGTATTGTCCGTCTTTATTATTAGTTGTCCTGGGTGTAGAAGGTCCTTGAAAGCTGTTAGGGCATTCTGTACTGCTAGTATTTCTTTTTGATTGATATGCAGATGCTTCTGATCTGAAGTCCATTTGCCCTGAATGCACTGCCCTGTCATGTGTGCTCCCCAGGCATAGTCCGATGCATCTGTTGTCATAGTTTGCCTGGCTGTGGGTAAGGTGAAAGGCTGACCCTTGTTGAGGTGACATGACTGTGCCCACCATAGAAACGTCTGTTGAAGGCAGGGAATGAGTGGTATCATTGTTTCCAAGATGTGGCTGTGCTGAGTTCATACACTTTTCAGGTACCATTGTAATTTCCTCATATGCAGTTTTGCAAATGGTATTAGTAGTATGCAAGATGCCATGAATCCCAAGGCCTGCAGAATTTTTCTTGCAGGGATTTGGGTCTTTGTTGCCAATATTTTGAAATATTGAATCAGCTGTCATTGTTTGTCTGGCGTGAAATAAGCCATCTGGGCCATTGTATTCAAGCTGGCACCCAGGAATATTATGTTTTGTGAGGGCACTAGTTTTGATTTCTTTTCATTTACTGTGTACCCTAGGCAACTTAGAAGGTGAAATGCCAGATGTTTTAAAATAATGTCCTTGCTTTCTGCTTGAATAAGGCAGTCATCCAGGTATGGGTATATTTGAATTCCTCTTTGTCTGCAGTATGCAATTAATGGTGCCAGGCATTTTGTGAAGACCCTGGGCGCAGTAGATAAGCCAAAGGGCAGAGCAGAGAATTGATAATGTCTTGAACCTGCAACTAAGCAGAGGTATCTTCTGCAATTTTGTCTGATAGGGACATGCAGGTATGCCTCCTTGAGGTCCAAAGTGACTAGCCAAGCATTCTTGCCCAGCATAGGAAGAAGCTGCTGTAATGTTAGCATCTTGAATTTTGGGACTTGCACATAGGTGTTCAGAATTGAAAGATCCAGAATGGGTCTCCATGCTTTGTCCTTTCTTGGGACTCGGAAGAGTCTTGAGTAAAATCCTTGTTCCTTGCTCCTGTGTAGGTACCTGTTGAATGGCTCTCATGTCCATGAGAACTGTAATTTGTTTTTGTGCCTGTGCCCATTGATTTGGTGGCAGGTTTGGCATTCCTTTGATCTTTGGTAAGTTATGAAAGTGGAATATGTATCCTTGAGAGACAATGTTTAGAACCCATTTGTCTTTTGTGATGATGTGCCAGTTGTCTGCAAAAAATGCTAGTTTTCCTCCCAAGGGAGCTGCCAGGAGAGATTTGCTTGGTAGTTTGAGGATAGAGTCATTGTGTTTGTCTTCTGCTAGCTTGGGGCCTGTCTTTTCCTCTTTTCTGGGTAGCAGAACCCTATTGGTGTGGTTTGTAAGGGCCCTGTGACTGACCTCTGCCCCTTGGGCATCTGTATTTGCCCCTCTGTGATCTGTCAGAAGCTGGAAAGGACCAGTTTTTTGTTGGCCAATTTCTGCTGAAACGAGGGGGTTGTACCTGCAAAAAATCCTTGACCGTTTGCATAGACTTTGCCTTATCCTCCAATTTCTTTAAAACCTCTTCTGCTTTGACACCAAATAATACATCCTGCTGTAAAGGTGCATACAATAATTTTGCTTTAACATGGTCAGGGAGGGTTTGTTCTTTTAACCAAGCATGTCTACATATGACAGAGCCAGTAACAGCTGCTCAACAGGAAGCTTCCAATGAATCAAATCCGCATTGTAAAGTATGTTTGCCCACCTGTTCAGCTGCATGCAACAGATCCTGCATTTCCTTGAATTCAGACTGTTCTGAATGTGTGCTCATTTTTTGTTTTAACTGAGACATTAGGAATTGCTGATATTTCAACATGTGAAACTGGCAATTTAATGCTCTCATAGCCAGAGTTGCTGAGGTGTATATTTTCTTTCACCATCTATCTAGGGCTCTGGAATCCCTTTCAGAGGGCACAGGATTTTTAGCCATATAAGCTTTTGCTCCCTTAGGACCCTCTGAAATTGTTTCTGGGTCAGCTACAGGGCTTTTATAAAGGAATTTGTGTGAGTCAGGTACTCTGTAGTATCTGTCTGGTTTGGCTGGAGCAGGAGGTAGAGAATCTGGATTTAAACTAGACTCCAAGTAAACATCATCCACAATATCTAAAACAGGAGGGATAGCAAGAGGTCTGTGCTGGGGTAGTAAAAGGAACTCTCGGAGCCTTTTCTTAGAATTTGAGTAATCCTGGCCTTCGCAGTGGAAATGTTCCCTTATGGTATGTAAAGTTTCCCCAAAGAAGTAGTCTTCAGGGGGAGATGCTAAGGGAATAGAGTCTTCAGCATCAGAGTCTTCGTAAGGTGGAAAAGTGTAATCCTGTTCCTCAGAGGAATCTGAGGAGAGTGAAACCTGGTCAGAGGATGCATAATCCTCCTGTCTTGGTCTTTTATCAGGAGGGGGATGGGAACCCCTGATAAGGGTAATCAAATCTTCAGCCATCTTAAGCATCTGTTTCTTAGGCATGGGTGGGGCTTTGAACTGTAGACTGATGTACAGTTTTCTTAGGTTTTAAAGGAGTTTTAAGCTTAACATAAGATTTAATGGTGAGTGTAGTCGGTCTGAAGACACCTTCTGCAACCGAAGGTGTTTCCACTGCACCGGTGTCTACTTCTGCTCAGGTGTCGGTAGATAGCTGCGTCGGCCTAGTAGGCTCCACTTGGGAATCCGCAGCTGTCTGGGGTTCCAGTTCTGCGGTCGTCAGGGGCTGTGTAGGTGCCTCACTGAAAACCGGAGAACCGGCGACAAGCCCAGCTGAGGCCTCGGAGTCTGGCTTGTTCCTAGGCTGCCTGTCCTTATCCTTGCGTTTTTTATGTATGGCGGTCATCGGCTGCTCCGACGGCATGATATAATTAAATTTCCTACCAAAGAAATGCCGTGCAAAATCAAAACGGCGTTTGATGGTTCGTTTATTAAACCTAGCGCAAAACCGACAACCTGTGACGTTGTGGTCTGGGCCTAGGCAAGGAATACAATAAGAATGGAAGTCCTTATGAGGTATTTGCTTCCCACAAGAAATGCAATTGTTAACTTTTTCTGACATCGGACTGAGGCAAGAAAATGTTCCCCAATTGGGTACTTAGCTTTACTGAAGACTTCGGACTGAAATTCAAATCGTAAATCTCAGGTGTCGGCCGACCGGCACTTGCGAACTGCTTCTGCTTCGGGCACTGCGCGGCAAGAAAGACTGAAGAAAATGACGTTGGATGCCTCTTATATACCCCTGGCGCACTGACGTCAGGGAAGAAGAGACAGCAACCGACGCCGGACCAAGACTTTGGAATTCGGGCCGACTGTGGAACCACCTGACGGCAGGATAACCCAAGTGTGATGACTGCAGCAGGGTAACACGATGAACATCTGCTTGATGAGAGGGTGTGAAAAGAGAAGTGGCTCTGTGCTGTAATGAGCAGAGATGGCAAAGGCATGGATTTTAATAGATGAGAAGGATATGCCTCTGTGAAGTACGTCTGCTAAGTAATCCAGGATGACAAGTAAGGAGGGCTGTGCTGGTTCAGCTCCTTTAGCCTTGATCTAGGAACAATACCTTTTCCAATTGTCAGCATAGGATTTTCTAGTTCTGGGTCGTCTGGCTTCACTTATAACATCCAAGACCTGCGTGCTTAGGCTGGCCACTGGAGGAGAGGTCAAGGAATAAGCCAGGCTGCCAGGTTCAGGGTCTGCAATTGTGGATGCAAGAACTCTCCCTCCTGCTGAGTCAGGGAAGTTGGAATCTTGAGAGAGGTGCCAAGCAGGAAACGGTGACAGACTGCACAGAAGTGGGTACCAGTGTTGGCGTGGCCAGTCTGGGGCAATCAGGATTGCCCCTGGTCTTTCCTCCCTTATTTTGAGTAATACACTTGTAAGAAGAGGTAGGGGGGAAATGCATAGATCGAGTGGTTTTACCCATTGGAAGGATAGGGCATCCACTTTCCAGACCTTGCTGTGAGGTTTCCCTGGTGCAGAATTTGCTGAGCTGGTGGTTGTTGTGGGAGGCAAATAGGTCCACCTTCAGGGTACCACATTTCTGGGTTATGAGGCTGAAGGTGTTGTGGCTTAATTGCCACTCGTGTGGGTCTAGGAGATTTCTGCTTAAGTTGTCTGCCAGAGAGTTTTGGTTGCCTGGCAGGAATTGTGCTAGCAGGTGAATATGCATGGATGAGGCCGTGTTCCAAAGGGTGGCTAGCCTGCAGAGTGGATAAGAGTGGGTTCCCTCCTGCATGTTGATGTACAACATCACTGTGATGTTGTTTGTTTTGATTGGCCCCGGAGAGAGTAGGGGGTCTGAAAGCTGTCACAGCGTGCTGAACAGCTAGCATGTCTTTTTGGCTGATGTGCAGATGAATTTGATTTGGACTCCAGTGGTGCTGAATGCACCTGCCATCCAGGTGTGCACCACAGGCATAATCTGATGCATCTGTGGTTAGGGTCTGGATGGCATGGGGTTGTGAAAAGGCAAGTCCCTTGTTGTGGTTGCATGCTGCTGCCCACCAAAGAAAATCTTTCCTTAGACAAAGTATCATAGGTATAATAGTTTCCAGGTCCTTTTAGAGAATGTTGACACCAAAGGCTCTTTAAGTACCATTTAAGTTTCCTCATATGCAGTCTGGCATATGGAATTAGTAGAATGCAGGAGGCCATGAACCCTAGAGCTTGCAGGATTTTCCTTGAAGTTAACTTGGTTCTGGTGACCAGTTGAGAGAAGTAGCCTGTCAGGCTTGTTTTTCTGGAGTAAGGAATGTCATCTGGGATGCTGTGTCCAGGCTTGCTCCCAGGAAAACAATTTTCTGATTGGGGACTCGTTTGGATTTTTTTTTTTCGTTTATAGTGTACCCCAGTGAGGTCAGTAGGTCCTTTACAAATGTTAGGTGCTGCAACAGCTTTTCCTGACTGTCTGCCTGAATCAGGCAATCCAAGTAGGGGTAAATTTGAATATTTCCTTGTCTGCAAAAAAGCAATGGCTGGAGCCAGGCATTTTGTGAAAACTTTGGGAGCAGTGGATAAGCCAAAGGGTAATGCAGAGAACTAATAATGCATAGATCCTGCCCTGAAACGTAGATATTTCCTGCAAGAGTCTCTGATTGGGATGTGCAGATAGGCCTCTTTTAGGTCTAGGGTGGCTAACCAGGCATCTTTGGACAGCATAGGAAGAAGCTGCTGGAGGGTGAGCATTTTGAATTTTGGTACCACCAGGAAGGTGTTTAGAATGGATAGATCTAAGATTGGGTGCCAGGTGCCCTCTTTTCTGGGTACCAGGAAAAGTCTGGAATAGAAACCTTAGCCTGTCTGCAGGAACAGACTGAATTGCCCTCGTGGAGAGCAGGGAATGAACTTGGTTTTGTGCCTCTGCCCACTGGTTTGGAGGAAGATCTGGGAACCCTTTTGGGGTTGGCAGCGTGTGGAAATAAAATTGATACCCCTGGGACACTATGTTGAGGACCCATCGATTGTTGGTGATGAATGCCCAGTTTTTTGCATGGGAGGCAAGTTTTCCTCCTAGGGGTACAAGCAGGTGGGCAGAGTTAAGAGGTGGATTGGAAAAGTCATTCTGCATTCTTTCCATAAGTGGGTGGCTTAGCACTCCCTGTTTTAGAAGTGGAGGTATTCCATTGCTTAGATCTCTGCATTTCCTGGGACTGCTGTCTGGGGATGTCTGCTTCCCCTAGGTCTAGTCTGAGGCGGCCTTGAAAGGGCTGGAAAGAACCAATGTTTTTGAGGGGCAATGCCTACTGAATCTCGGAGGCTGTCTGCATAGACCTTAGCTTTCTCTTCCATCTTTTTTAAAACTTCCGCTGCTTTGGTGCCAAACAGATTGTCTTTGTTCAGTGGTGCATCCAATAGTTTTGATTTTACATGGTCTGGCAAGGTCTGTTCCTTAAGCCAAGCATGCCTTCTAAGTACAGAACTTGTGACTGCTGCCCTGCAGGATGCTTCTAGGGCGTCAAACCCACATTGAAGGGTATGCTTAGAAACTAGGCTTGCAGAATGCATAAGCTCCTGTAATTCTTTATTTTCTGCACAGTCTGGGAAGGCAGATCATTTTTGTTTAATAAGTTCCATTGTATGTTTCTGGTATTTCAGCATGTGGAACTGACAATTTAATGCTCTAATGGCAAGAGTTGTAGAGGTGTATACTTTTTTACCCTATCTGTCTAAAGCTGGGCAATCCCTGTCCGAAGGGGTGGGATTCTTAGCTGTGGTTGCTTTTATTCCTTTAGGTCCTTGGGAGATGACCTCTGGGTCAGCAGTAGGATTTTTTAAAAGAAATTTGTGTGAGTCAGGGACTCTGTAATACTGGTTAGGTTTCCTGGGAGCAGGAGATAGAGTATCAGGAGTTAGACTGGATTCCATAACAACATCATCCACAACATCCAGCACAGGAGGAATAGCTAAGGATCTGTGCTGTGGTAAATCTAAAAATTCTCTGAGTCTCTTTTTGGACTGAAGATAATCCTGGCATTCCCAATGGAAATGCTCTCTCAAGGTATGTAAAGTTTCACCAAAAGAAAAAGTCTCTGGAGGCGAGGTAGAAGGAATGGATTCCTCTGCATCTGATTCCCATAAGTAGATAAGGGCATGTTTTCATAATCAGAAAAACCAGAGTCGTAGGACTCTTAGTCTGATAAAGCTGCTGAGGGCAAGTCTCTTTTTCTTTTAGCAGGGGTAGGCTGACTTCCTCTAATCAGCATGATAAGGTCTTCCACCTTTTTTTTAGGCATTTGAGACTGAGGCATGGAAGCAGATGCTTGAGTCGTCGTTTTTAGGTGTAGTTTGTACCCTGGGCCATAGAAACTCGGTAGTTTTAGAAAAATGAAGACGTGAAAAAAGTCGTCGGTTTGTGTTGAATATCAGTAGTGCGAAGAACTTCCTTGGAAGCCGGTGCCTGCACAGCTGCTTCAGACCCATCCAAGGTAGAGACATCCGCAGGTTCCATAGTCAAACAAGAGTCTCGCGGCATACTGGACTCCAAACGGGTCTCTGTAGTGGCCTGTGATTCCATAGAAGCTGCCTATTTTTATACCGCTGATGACCTGACGTCAGTGCTGGAGTGACAGCAACCGACACAGAAATACACACATATATATATATATATATATATATATATATATATATATATATATATATATATATATATATATATATATATATATATATATATATACATACATATATATATATATATATATATATATATATATATATACATACACACACACACATAAATATATATGCGTGTGTATGTGTGTGTGTGTGTGTGTGTGTGTGTATATAGATAGATTTTATACAAATATAAATGGATCTACTTTGTTTCGTTGATTCTCATTTCATTGAATTAAATTTTATCCCGACCACATTGATGAAAACTCAATTCACTGAACTGAACTTAGTATACATGGCACTGTGTAGAGTACTGCAAGGCAAGTAAAAGGTATGTGCCCTTTTCCCTACTGTAGTGCGATTCTGGAGTTAGTGTATATAGTTAGGTGGGAGTGTGGCGGGCAATGCCCTCCACATTGTGGGGTGTAGCCCCTCCACCTTATTTGCTTTATATTGTATTTTACCAAAAACTTCAAAACAAGAAATTTTAAACAATAGACATACACAGTTACAACACCAATGGCCATCTCTCTCCTAAAGCCAATATGTACTCCAAATAAGTGGGGGCACACACCCCCTAACTATATATACACTAAGTCCAGGATCGCACTACAGTGGGGAAAAGGGCATATACCTTTTACTTGCCTTGCAGTAATCTACACATTGGCAAATTTACTAAGTTCAGTTCAGTGATTCAGTGAAATGAGTTTTCAGCGATGTGGTTGGGGTGAAATGAGATTCAGTGATACAAAGTAGACCCATATCTATCTATCTCTCTCTCTCTCTCTCTATATATATATATATATATATATATATATATATATATGTATATATATATATATATATATATATATATGTATATGTATATATATATATATATATATATATATATATATATATATAATCTATATCTATACACATGCATGTGCACACATGTACATACATATATGTGTGCATGTGCATAAAATACATATTTCTGTTGAAAAACTTCCTGCTCCTTTTCATTTACCACTACATTCTTCTTACAGTCTGAAGCTTGCTTATGAAATGCCTCAGCAATGGGAGCAGACTCCAAATGACAAAAAAAAAAATAAATTCAGGGTCAGTAATAGACATTAAGTAAGAAAGCAATGATTGTTTAGAAAATGTAGAAACAACTGAAAGAAAGGTTAAAAAAAAAAAAAAAAAAAAAAGTTATACAGAGGTAGTCAGACAGTACTCTGTGAGGTGTGTCATTAACGACCTAGGTATAATTAACATTCCGGGGAAGAACAGTCATGAGATATGGAGGATATCTGTTCTTCATTAGAGGTGGCACTTGCTTGCTGCATTTATGCATCCTGAAAGAGTCTGGGGGGGAAGTTAATAGTGATAAATTGCTTAAAGCATAGCCCTTAGCTGTTCTAATAGGGGCACACAAGTATTAGCTTGAATATGCATTCCTGCAGTGACATACTGCTTAACATGTGTGGTTTTCACAGTAAGAATAAAAAAATGCTGCTTACAGTATGGTGGATCCAGTTGACCCCCACAAAATATAAGATTTAGCAGGAGATGATTAGGGCTTATTTGAGATGGCTGAATCCACAAACCAGGGCAGACTGGTACGGTTAGTGGGATGACAGCCGGAAGAGTTTTAATGAACGTAATTACTGAATTTCTTCAGCATTTCATTCTGTTCATATGCTTTATATCAAACAAAGTCATACTTTTATTAGTTGCAACTTGGGGATTAAGTGAAATATACAGTACAGAGACAACCTTAGAATATCAAAATGAATCGGTACAAAATACATTCATCTCAACAAACAAACTGCAATAGCTGAGTACCTAAAACAGTATGAAATATAAACACATAAGCAGTCAGAAACATTCAGACTAGTGTCAGCAGACCCTAGCCACTACTGAAAACAAGATATTGGGGTGCCTTTGCTAAAAAACAGTAAAGCATGCGGCATCCCAGCAATTGGCAGGTTTTTGAAGTTATTTGCCAGGAAAAAAATATGGAACACAATGACTACATGACTCACTTCTCTATTAAGGCGAAATTTTTTAGCCTTGTCAATGCAGTAAATGACCATGTTCATTAGCGGCAGTAAAGCTTCCATATCCCTTGGAGAAGTGTTACCATGACCAGGCACTGTAAAAACAAAATTAGAGGGAAATAGGAATACACATGCTTGCATTTCCCAAGTGGTTGTTCATATTTCATCATACAAGGCATTTTCTATACAGAGAGAAAATAAACATTACTAAGCATTTTTTTTCCCTTTTTACCAGTGAGATTATTTTAAAATGCACTTTCTACACCTCTTCTTGAAACTTCTTGTCAAAGTGTCAGTTAAAATCTCTCCTTTACAGCCAGTGTAGGGCATACAGAGCAATAAATTATTCATGAATAATCCTACTGTGCAGTATTTCTTGATACCAAGTAAAACTGACCTGCCATACATACTGTTACAGAACGCTGTACCTTACAATATAATTGTAAAAGTACAGTTGTGGAAGTAAATTTACAAAAGTACATGTTCAAAAAGATCACTGCTGCAGTAGTCCATGTCATATCGGGTTATATCCTGCACAGGATATAATATCCAGCCAGCTTCCAAAGCATTATGACATCTTCCATGGGCTTAAGAAAATGAGTGCTATGGGCCATACCTCTTACTGCAAACACTGAAAATAGGAATGAAGGGCTGTCAAAAAGAGGAACATCCAACTAAATCTGGACATCTAATTAACATAAAATCTAAATACCAAATAGCACACAACTCTTCACTATTCCAGCAGGAATGTGGGATACTACTCAGAAAAACGTTTAAAAATTAAGTGCGACAAAGATGATGGAAAATATGCGCACATTATCAAGGAGACACTGTAAAATCTATAGAGTTTAATGAGCTGTATCGTAAAATTCTGCAATAAAAGGGAATTTATTTTTACTTCAGGAAAAAAGAAGTTTCAAGATACATGTCCCTCTTTCCTTAAATTACTTTTGCTACCAGTATGTTAGTAAAGCAGTATGTTTTTTTCTGTATACTGGAGAGCTTCAAAAACCACAAGTGATGAAGGGGATTTAGAAAACTGTATGACTGGGTAAATCAAGACTGAAAATAAAGACATACCTTTAAAAACAAGGGAATCCTAAATCAGGCCTGAAAATAGGTGCGTTCCCCCAAAACAGGGACAGTTGAGAGGTCTGGTCTGGGCTCCAAGCCCTTCAGAGCTTTCATGACGATTGAAAAAGAGGTTAGAATCATGAAACAGGTCAACACTAAGTATATAAAAATCAATAACCTCACCCTGGCAAACAAAATCATATGCAAAATAAAAGGGACAGAGGGAGGGAGAGGTTGCTGCAGCAGTGATCTATTCAAACAATATTGTTTTAGTATGTTTATTCACACAACTGCACTATGTTCATCCCTGGATCACTGCCTAAGCTGTATGGCTACAGTTATCGCTGTCTATGGACATCCATATTATGAGGGATCCTTGCTCTCTCATTTTTAGTTAACAGAAAGAAGACAGAGAAATGGCTAGATTGGCTCAAAGTAAACTTGGGTACCACTTTAGGCATAAATGAAAGATTTGCTCTCAAAGAAACCCTATCCATGTGGAAAATGAGAGAAGTTCTACCTACTACAAGATCTTGCAACCCAGAAACTCTTCTTGCAAAAGTTAGTGCAATCAGCAACACTGTTTTCTGTTATGAACCTCAAATGAACTGGTTCAAATGAAGTGTTATTTTTTCCAAAACAAAATTAAGACCCTAAGCAGGAGCCACTTGATTTATAGGTGGACAGGGATGGATCCCCTTTCAAAAACAACTTCACGTGAGAGTGCATTGAAAGAGGAGGATCTATGAGAAGACATGCTGAAATAGCCGAAAGATGAACCCTGATAGTGGAATACGAACGGTCAGAGGATAATAACTCTCACAAATATTGTAAAAGAAGGAAGATGCTATTATTAAAAAGGCACTGTTTTTTACTGTGGCACCAATTAAAAAATCTATTCCATTTGCTAATACACAATTTTCCTAGTAGCAGGTTTCTTTGCTTCCTTTAACACCTGCTGCACATCCTCAGAAAATGAACTTTTAATACCTTTTAAGCACCTATCATTCAAGCATTCATTTAAAGTTGTTCAAGCTGGGATATACGAAACAACCCCTGTCTTGTGCGAGAAGGCACAGTTTGTCAGAAAGCTTCTGGTAATGGCTCCTGGCCATTTCTGAAAGAAAGCAGCTCCACTGCTACCTGGCCAGAAGTCGTCACCACACTGACCGTTAGGAAGTTATTCTGAATCTGCAGAATGACCCTGGACATTAGTGGAAAGCCGTACACCAGGAACATTCACTTCCAAGGAAATGAGAATGTAGTTTTCCAGGCCTGCTTGCAAGAAATCCTCGAGCACAATTTTTCCAGCTGTTGTGAATGGAAGCAAACCATTCCATCTGAGCTGCTTCCCACAGCTGGATAAAATCCTGGAAGATCCCCTGAATCAATTTACATTTGTAAGGGATTGTCCTGGTCCTGCTCAGCTTGTTTGACACAAAGTTTTGCTGTAATGAAACATAAGAAGCCTGTACAGCGAGACTGTACTGAACTGCTTTATCCTAGGATACCATGGCTAATCTGCACAAAAAGTATTATCTAGAATCCCCCCCTCAGCCCATTTATTAATGTATAGCATCTCTGTGGTGTTGTCTGTGACAACTTGCAGAGGTCCTGGAGACCACAGACTGAGAGAATTAAGTGCATGTATTACTGCCAACATCTCTTAGATGTTAAAGTGTTTTTGTCTACCTTTTTTGTTCCAAAGACCCAGCAATTTTACCCCCAAAGATACAGCTCCTAAGCAGTCTAAGGAATCTCTTGTTACAGACTCCAGTGGAGCAGAAGACAGAATGGGAGACCTGGAATAAATAGATGTTATGTACTTACCATAACGTTCCATGTGAGTTGTTTACCTCCCCTTTATTCTCATTGATGGGTTCGGAGCTGATCCTCGACTCCGACACGACCGATAGCAAGCTCAAGGTTTGCCAATAGCTTGAGACCAAGCCCCTTATCCCACAATGCACTGCTGGAATTACCTCAGATCTTGTTTGCAGCGAATAACAGTATATACATATATACAACATATACATACCCTCTTACATATACATACAAAGAACACTTCCCAAAAAGGAAGAAGAAATATTTAATAACCAGGATGGTACTAGTCTCTAAGTCAACAGTCAGCCGGGAGGGACGTGAGAATAAATGCGAGATAAGCACTCACATGGAATGTTATGGTAAGTACATAACTTCTATATGTGAAGGTGTTAAATCTCGCCGTTTATTCTCACTGATGGGTAGCGTCCCTAGCACCCTCAACCTTGGGTGGCTCATGGGAGTATGTTCTTCAGCACCGCAGAACCAAAGGAAGACCTGTCCCTTGAAGCCCTATCTACTTTGTAATGTGTGATAAAGGTATGAGGCTTAGACCAAGTGGCTGCAGCGCAAATATTGTCAAGGGGCAATTTAGCTTGAAAGGCAGAAGCGGTAGAGACAGCTCTGGTAGAATGAGATTTTGGTTTGCGCGTTAAAGGCATGCTCATATTCTCATAAACAAAGGATATACAATCGGATAACTATTTAGATAAAGTTGTTTTAGCCACTGGATTGCCTTTTCTTGCTTCTGAGAAGGATACAAAAAGTTGGTCTGATTTCCTAATATCCTTAGTTCTGTCAAGATAAAATCTGAGCTGTCTGTGAACATCAAGTTTGTGCAGCATGTATTCCAATTTGCTTGAGTGGTTGGGGAAAAAGACTGGCAGTTCAATGACCTGATTGACATTTGACTCAGAACAGACTTTAGGTAAAAATGAGGGGTTTGTTCTGAGAGATACTCTATCAGGATGGAAGATCATGTAGGGTGATCTGATAGATAATGCTTGAAGTTCTGACACACTGCAGGCAGACGTAATGGCCACAAGAAATATTGTTTTCCAAGACAAAAATTTTAAATCACAAGAAGATGCTAGTTCAAAAGGGAGAAGAATAATTTGAGACAGCATAAGGTTTAAATCCCAGGGAGAAAAGGGAATTTTGATCGGAGGTCCCATATGAAGAACGCCTTTAAGGAAGGTTTTAGATTATTTATGGCTCATAATATTTGAGCCACCAAGACCAAGGTGAAAATTTGAGATAGCAGCTAACTGAACTCGAACTGTAGCAGCTGCTGCCCCTTCCTTGAAAACCTTTGTTAGAAATTCTAAGATCGAAGATAGCGGAGCTCGGAAAGCGTCATTGTTCTGCGTGTTGGCCCACATTGAGAACCTTTTCCATTTACTGCCATATAATTTCCTGGTAGATGGCTTGTGAGAAGACAAAAGAATCGGTCTTGTATCTTCTGAAATTGAATGAAGCCTGGCAATTAGGGGAAGTGGATTAGCCAAACAGTCAGTTTGAGGGACTGCAGAGAAGGATGAAGATCCCCTGACGGGTGAGTCAGAAGGTCCGGAACTGGGACAAGGAAATCAAATCTGTCGAGGCCAGTAGGGGGCTATGAGTATAACAGTCCTTCCCAGAGATTTAGCTTTCTGTAAAAATCTGGGTATTAATGGGAAGGGTGGAAATGCATAAAGGAGACCCGGGGACCAATTGTGTAAAAGTGGATCTCTCGGGGGATGACCGGGAGATGGTATTAGGGCAACGTAGCTTCTGCATTTTGAATTGATGTGGCTGGCAAAAAGGTCGCAGCAAGGCTGGCCCCATTTGTGGAAAATCAACTCCGCAACCTATTGTTTGAGAGACCACTCGTGAGGGAGTAATATTGCCCTGCTTAGCTTGTCTGCTATCACGTTGGATTTCCCGGGGATGTGTGCTGCTAACAGAAAATGCTGGGACGACACAGCCCATTGCCAGACCCTGAGGGCATCTTGACAAAGGGGGTAGGACTTGGTTCCGCCTTGCTTGTTCACGTACCAGACTACTGACATGTTGTCGGTCTGAATTGCAATAGTCCCTAGAGGGAGAGAGTCCTGAAAGTACTGAAACGCTAGAAGTACCGCTCTTAACTCTAGAACATTGATGTGCAAATGTGATTCTTGATCTGTCCATGTGCCTTGGGCAGTCTTTCCCTGAAAATGCCCCCCCCCCCAACCTATCAGCGAAGCATCCGTGGTCATAGTGGCTACGGGGGGGGGCAAAGGGTCTTCCGATTGTGACATGAAGAGACGTCAGCCACCACCGAAGGTCTCTCCTGCAAGAATCCGTGAAAAGAGTCATGTGGTGCATTGGTAGTTTCTGGAAAGACCACCGAGCGAAGAGGAGCCATTGAAGAATTCACATAAGCATCCTTGCGAGTGGTACAGCCAGGATTGCTGCCACCATCAAACCTAGTACTTTCAATACCTCTGCTGCTGTAGCTTTGTTCTTCGACACCAGTGAGCTGACATTTTGGCGGAGAAGACGCTCTTTCGATAGGGAGACGTAGAGTGGTAGTTGAGGTATCTAACTCTGCTCCTATAAAAACGGTATGCTGAGATGGCAATAAGGCAGACTTTTCGAAGTTGACTGTAATGCCTAACTGATAGCAGAGTGTCAGTGTGTATTGTGCTGCCTGGGTCAATTGATGCCTGGTGGTAGCGGTGAGGAGCCAATCGTCTAGGTATGGAAAAGTACAGTTGTGTACCTACCATAAATGTAGATGTTCGAGTGTATTCACTGTTGCAGTCATTACTCTTGGGTTATCCGCCGGCAGGCTACCCTCAGTTGGCCAGAATTCCAAACTCTGGGTCCGGCATCAGCTACTGTCACCTCTTCCCTGACGTCAGCGCGCCAGGGGTATAAAAGATGCAGCCGGCATCATTTTCTTCAGTTTTTCTTGCCCCAGATGTCAGGTGCCCCCAAATGGTAGGCTGAAAATATGCCAATAAAAAATGCATGCACAAAAATAACATTTCCTTCATCTACAAGCAAATATACCAAATAGGTTGTATAGGATAGAGAAGTGTAGAAAAGTCCCAGCAAAGACAAGGGGGATGGTGGGTGGGTAACCTGAACTGCAACAGTGAATACACTCGAACATCTACATTTATGGTAGGTACACAACTGTACTATGTTCATCGTGTTTCACTGTTGCAGTCATTACTCTCCGGTAGAATCCCAAAGCTGAGCTAGGGTGGCTGGGTTAAATAGTATTAGGAGAGGCTATGAGGCCCTGCAGAACTGCAGTGGAAAAGCCTGCTCTGGACTTAGAATAAAGAGGTAAGTGGTAGTGCTTTGTGAAGGTGTGCACTGAGCTCCAAGTTGCAGTCTCTAAGATATCTTTGGTTGGTACTCCTCTGAGGAAGGCTGCTGAAGTGGCTGCTGCTCTGGTGGAATGAGGCCTAATGCCCCTTAGGCACTGATTTGCCATGTTGAAAATAGCAGAAACGGATGCAATGGCCTATCCATTTTGAAATAGTCTGTTTTGAGATAGCCTTTCCCTGTGATCCTGCAGCATAAGATACCAAAAGTTGCTCAGTCTTTCTGAAAGCTTTAGTTCTGTCCAAGTAAAAGTGTAGCTGCCTGTGTATGTCCAATGAATGGAGAATTTTCTCACCCTTGTTCTGTGGGTTTGGATAAAAGGTAGGCAGGTGAATGGTTTGGTTGAGGGCCACACTGGATACCACCTTGGGCATAAATGTAGGGTTTGTCCTCAGAGAAACTCTGTCTGGATGAAAGATGATGAAAGGTTCCACAGCCATGAGTGCCTGTAACTCAGAGACTCGCCTTGCGGAGGTTATAGATAGGAGCAGAGCTGTTTTCCAGGATAAGAATTTTATATCTGCTGTTGATGCTGGCTTGAAAGGAGGCAGTGCGAGTTTTTCCAAAACATAATTGAGGTCCCAGGCCAGAATTGGTGCTCTCCTTGGAGGCCTAATGTTTTTGGCCACTCTGAGGTACTGCCTTATTAAAGGATGTGAAAAAATAGGTGGTTCCGTATTGTAATGGGCTGAAATGGCAGAGGCGTGAATCTTAATTGAGGAGAAAGAAAGGCCTTTGTCCAGCATCTCAGTTAGGTATTGTAAAATCTGAGGGATATTTGGTACACACGTGTCAATGCCTTGTTCCTGGTTCCAAGCACAGAATCTCTTCCATTTTTCTGCATAAGATTTTCTGGTACTGGGCCTCCTGGCCTCCAAGATGACATCCATAACAGCTTTTGAAAGAGCAGTGTTCAGAATGGCTACATTATCCGCCATGCTGCAAGATTTAAGGTCCTGAGTTGGCTGTGCAGGATCTGATTGTTTTGTTGGGTCAGCAAGTGAGAAGTTTGAGGTAAAATCCATGCTGGACCTTGAGACAAGCTCTTTAGGATTGGGTACCAGTGCTGGCGTGGCCAGTCTGGTGCAATCAGAATCTTTTTTGGCTTCTCTTGTCTGACCTTTAGGAGTACTCTGGGAAGGAGAGGCAGAGGGGGAAAAGCATATACTGTTAGATTTTTCCAGCTGAATGATAGGGTGTCCACTTTCCATGCTTGCTTTTGATAAATCCTTGTGCAGAATCTCTGCAATTGGCAGTTGTGAGGAGAGGCAAATAGATCTATGTATGGGCATCCCCATTTCCTTATTATCATGCTGAAGACTTGTGGATCCATTTTCCATTCGTGTGGCTCCATGAAGTTTCTGCTTAGTTCGTCTGCCAGAGTATTTGTTTTTCCTGGCAGGAATTGTGCTTGCAGGTGAACTTGAAGAGCCAATGCTGTGTCCCATAAGGTCATTGCTTGTCTGCAGAGGGGGTAGGAATGTGCATCTCCCTGCTTGTTTATGTACCACATGACCGTAGTGTTGTCTGTCTTTATCAGTAACTGTCCTGGATGAAGCAGGTCCTTGAAAGCTGTCAGGGCATTTTGAACAGCTAGCATCTCTTTTTGATTGATGTGAAGATGCATCTGGTTTGTAGGCCATGTGCCCTGAATACATTTTCCTGCCATATGGGCCCCCCAGGCATAATCTGATGCATCCGTTGTCAGTGTCTGTCTGGCTGTGGGTAAACTGTATGGCACACCCTTGTTGTGGTGACAGGCTTCTGCCCACCATCGAAACTCCTGTTGTAGGCAGGGAATGAGTGCAATTATTGTCTCCAGGCTGTGGCAATGCTGAGTCCAAACATTTTTTAGATACCACTATAGTTTCCTCATATGCAGTCTGGCATATGGAATTAGTAGAATGCAGGATGCCATGAAACCCAAGGCCTGCAGGAATTTCCTTGCAGATAAATGGGTTTTTGTTGCCAATTTCTTGAAATAAGTAATCAGTTGCTTTTGCTTGTCTGGCGTGAGATAAGCCATCTGGGCAGTTGTATTTAAGCTTGCATCCAGAAATATTATCTCTTGAGAGGGCACTAGTTTTGATTTCTTTTCGTTTACTGTGCACCCTAGGCCAATTAGTAATCTTTTTACAAATGCCAGATGCTTTAGAAGTATGTCTTTGTTCTCTGCTTGAATTAGGCAGTCGTCCATGTAGGGATATATTTGAATTCCTTTTTGTCTGCAAAACGCAATTACTGGTGCCAGGCATTTTGTGAAGACCCTGGGCGCAGTAGATAAGCCAAAGGGCAGTGCAGAGAATTGGTAATGCACTGAGCCAGCTATGAATCTGAGGTATCTTCTGCAAGACTGTCTGATTTGGACATGCAGGTATGCCTCTTTTAGGTCCAAAGTTATGAGCTAAGCCTTTTTCCCCAGCATGGGCATTAGCTGCTGCAGAGTCAACATCTTGAATTTTGGAACTTCCGGAAATGTATTTAGTATAGACAGGTCCAGTATTGGTCTCCAGGTTTTGTCCTTTCTTGGTACTAGGAATAATCTGGAGTAAAATCCTTGCCCCTGCTCTTGTTGTGGTACTTGATGAATGGCCCTCATGTCCATGAGGGCTGTAATTTGTTTTTGTGCCTCTGCCCGTTGATTGTGTGGCAGGTTTGGCATACCCTTTGACCTTGGTACAGTGTGAAAATGGAACCTGTAGCCTTGGGACACTATGTTCAGGACCCATTTGTCTTGGTTAACCATTTGCCAATTTGATGAAAAAAGTGCTAGTTTCCTCCCTAAGGGGGCTGCCAAAAGAAAAGTGCTTGGCTCTGGTAGAGGAAAGTCATTGGGACTGTTTCCTGTAAGGTTGTGATTTGTCTTCTCCGCTTTTGGAGGTAGGAGTACCCTATTGTTTAGGCCTGTATGAGCCTTGCGGTTGAGATCTGCCTCTGGGATGCCTGCATCTGCCTCTTTGAGGTCTGTCTGACACTGGAAAGGACCAATTTTTAGAAGGCCAGTTTCTGCTAAACCTGGGTGGCTGTACCTGTAAGAAATCCTTGACTGTCTGCATGGATTTAGCTTTATCCTCCATTTTTTTTCAACACCTCTTCTGCTTTAGTACCAAACAAAGTATCATGTTGTAATGGTGCATCTAATAATTTTGCTTTAACATGATCAGGCAGATTCTGTTCCTTTAACCAAGCATGCCTTCTAATAACAGAACCTGTAACAGCGGCCCTGCAAGAGGCCTCTAGTGAATCATAACCATATTGCAAAGTAAGCTTTCCCACTTGTTCAGCTGCATGCAATAAATCCTGCAATTCTTTGTTCTCTGAACATTCAGTATTTGTCAACAATTTCTGTTTAAGCAGAGACATTAAACATTGCTGATATTTAAGCATATGAAACTGAAAATTTAAAGCCCTCACAGCCAGGGTAGCAGAAGTGTAGACTTTTATCCCCCATCTGTCTAGAGCCATAGAATCCCTATCAGAGGGGACAGGGTTTTTTGCAGTGGAAGCCTTGACCCCTTTGGGACCCTGAGATATAGTTTCTGGGTCAGCAGTGGGGTTTTTGTATAGGAATTTATGAGAATCTGGGACCCTGTAGTATCTGTCTGACTTGGCAGGTGCAGGGGGTAAAGAGTCAGGGGACAGTCTGGACTCTGAAAAAACATCATCTACAATGTCTAGAATAGGTGGAATAGCAAGGGGTCTGTGCTGAGGAAGTAGCAGAAAGTACCTGAGCCTTTTCTTAGATTCAGAGTAATCTTGGCTCTCCCAGTGGAAATGCTACTCACAGTATGCAGGGTTTCCCCAAAAGAATAATCCTCAGGAGGAGAGGCTGAAGGAGTGGATTCTTCAGCATCAGAATCCTCATAAGGAAGCATGGAGTAATCCTGTTCAGAAGAGGAATCAGAGGAAATAGAAGCCTGATCAGAAGAATCATACTCTGTCTCTTGCCTAGGCCTCTTATCAGGTGGGGGATGGGAGCCCCTGATCAAAGTAATTAGGTCTTCGGCCATTTTGAGCATCTATTTTTTAGGCATGAAGGTCTGAGTAGTAGAATGCTGTACTTGTTTCTTTGTCTTTAGAGCTGCTTTAGTCTTTGAAGCAGAGGATGGCTTAATATATAGTTGTGTAGGTCTGAAGACACCCTTAGAAGCCTAAGCCTGCTCAGCGGCTCCGGACACATCTGAGGGAATGATTTCCGAGTGTCCAATACCTTGAGTACCCAGAGGCCCAGTCGGCTCCACGTGGGAGTCGGTAGCGGCCTGTGGCTCTGAGGTAGCGGGCTCCAGGGGCTGTGAAAGCACCTCAATGAGAACCGGCGACTGGCCTAGAAGAGGCCTCGTCATCGGTTTTGGACCTCGGATGCCTATCCTTTTCCTTGTCCTTTCGTTTTTTTGTAAACTCCGGTTGTCGTCTGGTCCGACGGCATAATATAATTGAATCTTCGGTCAAAGTAATGAAATGCAAAATCAAACCGATGCTTGATAGTGCACTGGTTAAATCTAGCACAAAACCGACAGCGAGCTACGTTGTGATCAGGGCCTAGGCAAGGAAAGTACAGTTTTGTACCTACCATAAATGTAGATGTCCGATAGGAATGCATCTGCAGTCCTTACAAAGGGGTTGTCCTGTCGTCAGGCAGCCCTTCGGTCGGCCAGATTCCAAAGTCTGGGTCTGGCCTCGGCTGGTGTCGCACTTCACCAGACGTCATAGCTGCAGTTATTCGGGTATAAAGGCATCAGCCGACGCCATTTTCCTCAGTGTTTCTTGCCCCAGATGCCAGGTGCCCTCTAGGAAGGCTAAATTTGGATAAATGTAAATGATTCCAAATAGTAGAAAGCCAACAAAAAAAAAATAAGCATGTATGTACATATATACAAACAAATACACCATAATAGATTCCCCCAGCTAGCTACAAGATGGGCAAATACCCTAGGAGTACCACAGAGGGGAAGGAGGGTGGGTAATCCTGACTGCAGATGCATTCCTATCGGACATCTACATTTATGGTAGGTACAAAACTGTACTATGTCCTTCAAGGATGCATCTGCAGTCCTTACAAATGGGTAGAATACCATAGCCAAACTGGGGGAGGAGGAGAAATAAAATTATGGTGTAGTTAAGATCCCTTGCAAAACAGCAGTGGCAAAACCTGCTCGGGATCTTGAGTATAAAGGTAAATTATAATGCTTGGCAAATGTATGCACGGAGCTCCAAGTAGCAGCCTCTAAAATGTCTTTGGTAGCCACTCCTCGCAGAAAGGCTGTAGTAGTGGCTGTAGCCCTTGTAGAGTGAGGCCTGATGTTTTCTGGAGTTTTCTTTCCATGGTAGGAGTAACAAAATCTAATGCAATTTCCTATCCACTTAGAGATTGTCTGTTTTGAAATTGCTTTTCCTTCCATTCCTGTTGCATATGCTACCAGTAGCTGGTCAGTTTTCCTATTGCCCTTGGTCCTGTCCAGGTAGTAGCGTAATTGTCTATGCACATCCAAGGTATGCAACAGTCTTTCTCCCCTGTTCTGTGGGTTGGGGAAGAATGTAGGTAGGTGGATAGCCTGATTCAAAGATACTCTGGAGACCACCTTAGGCATAAAAGTAGGATTAGTTCTCATGGATACTCTATCTTGATGGAAGATCAGGAAGGGCTGTACTGCCATTAGTGCCTGTAGCTCAGATACCCTTCTTGCTGAAGTGATTGCCAACAGGAAAGCAGTTTTCCATGATAAGTATTGTAATTCTGCTGTTGCTGCTGGTTCGAAAGGAGGAAGTGTCAATTTTTCTAGCACAAAGTTCAAGTCCCATGCTGGCAATGGTGGCTTCCCTAGGTGGTTTTACATTTTTAATTCCTCTCAGAAACTGCCTGAGCAGAGGATGTGAGAAGACTGGAGGATTCAAGTCGTATTCTGCTGAAATAGCTGATGCATGAATCTTGATGGAAGAATAGGACAGGCCTTTGTGGAAGAGCTCTGCCAAGTATTCCAGGATGTTGGCTATGTTTACCAGTGACACATTTTCTCCTTTTGCAGTACTCCAAATGAAATATCTTTTCCATTTTGCTGAATAATTTTTTCTTGTTGAGGGTCTGCGAGCCTCCAAGATAATGTCTTTAACCCTTTGGGATAAGTTTGGGTTATTTGTTCTTATGCAATGTTCCAGGCAGTCAGCGGCAGTGTTTTCAGGTTTGGATGCAGGGTGTTGTAGTTGTTCTGTGTTAACAGCAAGGGAACAAGGGGTAGAGGCCATATTTGTTGCCGAGACATGCTCCTCAGTAATGGGTACCAATGTTGTCTTGGCCAGTCTGGAGCTATCAGAATGATCCTTGGACGGTCCTCTTTGATCTTCAATAGCACCTTGTGCATCAAAGGAAGTGGTGGGAATGCATATGCTGTCAGGTTTTTCCAGCTGAAAGATAGGGAGTCCACCTTCCAAGCAAGTGGGTGGTACGTCCTTGTGCAGAATTTCTTTAGTTGGTGATTGTGTGGGGATGCAAATAAGTCTATTTGTGGGAGCCCCCATTTTCTTGTAATTGTCTTGAAGATGTCCGGATGCAGCATCCATTCGTGGTAGTTCTGCTTAGTATGTCTGCTAGAATGTTTTCTTTTCCTGGTACAAAAGTTGCTTGTAACTGAATGTTGTAGCTCAGGGCCACATTCCAGAGCTCCATTGCCATCCGGCATAGAGGGTACGAATGTGTGCCTCCCTGCTTGTTGATGTACCACATAACCGTGGTGTTGTCTGTCCTTATCAACAGTTGACCTTTGCGAAGAAATGGTCTGAATGCCTGAATTGCCAGTTTTACTGCCAGCATTTCCTTTTGATTTATGTGTAAGTGCAGCTGGTCTTGAGTCCATAAGCCTTGAATGCACTTGTCCAGCATGTGGGCCCCCCAACCGAGGTCTGAGGCGTCCGTTGTGATGGTTTGGCTTGGTTGAGTGTTGTGGAAAGGCAATCCTTTGTTTGATTGACAGGCCTGAGCCCACCACTGGAATTCTTGCTTCAGGCATGGAATTATTGGAATTTGGGTTTCTAGGCTGTGCTTGTGCTGAGACCATAAATTCCTTAGGTACCACTGTAACTTTCTCATATGCAGTCTGGCATGTGGAACCAATATTATGCAGGATGCCATGAAACCCAAGGCTTGCAGGACTTTTCTTGCTGTTAGATGATTCTGCTTTGTCAATGCCAAGAAGTAGAGAGGGAGTTGCTCCTGTTTTTCTACTGTTAGGAATGCCATTTGTTTCGTTGTGTCCAGCTCTGCACCCAGAAAGGTTATCCTTTGGGATGGTATCAGTCTTGACTTTTTTATATTGACTGTGTATCCCAGAGCTTGTAGTAGGTAAATGACCCTTTTCAAGTCTTCTGCTAGCTTGTTTTTGTTGTCCGCTTGTATCAGGCAGTCGTCCAGGTAAGGGTAGATTTGGATTCCCTGAAGCCTGCAATGAGCAATTACTGATGCCAGGCATTTCGTGAACACTCTGGGCACAGTAGATAAGCCAAAGGGCAATGCTGAGAATTGATAATGCTCTGATCCTGCAAGAAATCTAAGGTATCTTCTGCAATTTGGTCGTATGGGGACGTGCAGGTATGCCTCCTTGAGATCTAGAGTTACCAGCCAAGACTCCTTGCCCAGCATGGGAAGAAGCTGCTGTAGGGTCAGCATTTTGAATTTTGGAACAATGAGGAATGTGTTTAAAGCGGACAGGTCGAGAATAGGTCTCCATTTGCTTTCTTTTCTTGGTACCAGGAAGAGCCTGGAGTAAAATCCCTGTCCTTGCTCCATAGATGGTACCTTTTCCACAGCTCTCATCCTTAATAATTGAGTTATTTGTTTTAGAGCTTCTGCCTTTTGATTTGGAGGTAGGTTTGGCATTCCTCTCTTCCCTGGTAGAGTATGGAAGTGAAACCTGTAACCCTGGTCTATTGTCTGCAAAATCCACTTGTCTCTTGTGATGTAATGCCAGTTTACTGAAAATAAAGCTAGCTTTCCGCCCAAGGGTGCTTCTAGTTGTTCCCTGGTAGGCGGTGCTAGAGCCAAGTCACTGTGACTGTCCTGTAGTAGTGGTGGTGGCTGTGTCTGTGGCTGCACCTCGCTGGTTGTTACCCTGCCACTGGCGTCCCCTGTAGGCACCCCTGGATTGGCTTCTGCCTCTTGAACGCCTATTCCTGCCTCTCTGAGCTCTGGCGGAGTCTGGAAAGGACCAATTCTTGGAGGGCCAATTCCTGCTAAACCTTGGAGGTTGGACCTGTAAGAAATCTTTCACTGTCTGGACAGATTTTGCCTTCTCTTCCATCTTCTTCAGCACCTGTTGTGCAGAAGAGCCAAACAAATTGATCTTGTCCATGGGAGCATCTAGTAGTTTTGATTTGACATGGTCTGGTAAGGCCTGCTCTTTTAACCACGCATGCCTTCTGATAACTGTGCCAGTCATGGCTGATCTAAAGGAAGCCTCCAGTGCATCATAGCCGCATTTTAAGGAATGGTTTACTGACTTGCTGCATGTTATGTACCATTTCCTGAACAGATTTTTTGTCTAATGGTTCATCCGAGGACAGTTTTTTGGTTAATTGATCTAGCATAAATTCTTGATACTGGATCATGTGGAATTGACAGTCAAGGCCCTAGCTGAAAGAGTAGCAGAAGTGTAAACTTTTTTACCCCATCTCTCTAAGGACCTGGATTCCCTTTCAGAGGGGAGGGGGTTTTTGGCAGAGGTAGCTGCTACAGCCTTAGGGCCCTGGGAGATAGTCTCGGGATCTGCAAAGGGAGCCTTATGCAAATGGTAATGCGTGTCCGGGACCCTGTAGTACCTATCGGGCTTAGCAGGGGCCGGAGGTAGAGAATCAGGAGCAGTACAAGCATCATTAAATGCATCATCTACAACAGAAAGAACTGGAGGTATGGCTAAAGGCCTATGTTGTGGTAAATGCAGAAAGGTTCTAAGCCTTTTTCTGGAGTCTGAAAAATCCTGGCCCTGCCACTGAAATTGTTCCCTCATAGCATGCAAGGTTTCCCCAAAGGAAAATTCCTCAGGCGGAGAGGCAGAAGGAATGGACTCTTCAGCATCAGAGTCTTCATAAGGGGAGAAAGGAGCCTCTGGAGGGTTTGTGTTATCTGAATCATCAGAGGAATCATCTGTTGAAACAGGCTCAGGGGCTCAGCTCTAGGCCTCTTCTCTGGAGGTGGGTGAGAGGCCCTGTCAGGTTGAGGTTGGGATCCCCGGATTAAAGAAATGAGGTCCTCTGCTAAACTAAGCATTTGTGAACTAGAGCTAGGCCTGTGAGAGGGGATCTTAGCAGGCACAGATTTAGTAGTTTTAGCTGCTTTGGCCCTGGCAAAGGCCTTAATGGACATGGATGCAGGTGGCCTAGCAGCTCCACGTGCAGGGGTAGAAATATCCAAGGGGATAGTGTCAGATAATTCCTGAGAAACTGTAAGAGCAGGAGTGATTTCAGAAGCCGATTCCACCAGGTTGGAAGAGGCCTCGGTAGGAGGTAAGTTTTCGGCTGAAGGAAGAACCGCTTGCTCGGTTTCAGCCGAAACCGAGACACTCGTGGTAGGCTTAACCGCGGTTTCGGCCGAAACCGCGGACCGTGAGTGTCGGTCCTTTTCCTTGCGCTTTTTAGATATTTGCGTAGTCGGAGGATCCGACGGCATAACGTAAGCAAAATCGGAGCCGAAAAACTCCTCAGCAAATTCCGACCGACGTCTAAGCGTCCGCCGGTTAAAAGAAGCACAGGCTAGACAAGCTGCTACGTCGTGGTCTGGGCCTAAACAAGGTAAGCAGTAAGAGTGGAAATCTTTATGAGGTATTTGTTTCCCACAAGTTAAACAGTTATTCACTTTTTCTGACATCGGCTGAGGCAAGAAAGAGTCCCCAACGGGGTACTTAGCTTTTTAGAAGTCTTCGGTAGTAGTAGACTTATTCGGTAGTAATCTCTGGTTCTGACCGACCGGCACTTGCGAACAGCTTCTGCTTCGGGCGCCACGCGGCAAGAAAGACTTAGGAAAATGGCATCGGCTGATGCCTTTATACCCGAATAACTGCAGCTATGACGTCGGGTGAAGTGCGACACCAGCCGAGGCCAGACCCAGACTTTGGAATCCGGCCGACCGAAGGGCTGCCTGACGACAGGACAACCCATTTGTAAGGACTGCAGATGCATCCTTGAAGGACATTACAGTAAGAGTGAAAATCCTTATGAGGTATTTGCTTCCCACAAGAAATACAATTGTTAACTTTTTCTGACATCGGTCTGGAGCAAGAAAAAAGTTTCCCCAACGGGGTACTTAGCTTTAATGAAAACTTTGGTTCTGAAATTCGGATTCGAAAATCTCAGAAGTCGGCAGACCGGCACTTGCGAACTGCTTTTGCTTCGGGCACCGCACGGCAAGAAAGACTGAAGAAAATGGCGCAGGCTGCAGCTTTTATACCCCTGGCGCGCTGACGTCAGGGAAGAGGCGACAGCAGCCGACGCCGGACCCAGACTTTGGAATTCTGGCCGAATGAGGGTAGCCTGCCGGCAGACAACCCAGGAGTAATGACTGCAACAGTGAAACATGATGAACATCACCTGGAATCCTAGACGCCTCAGGTGAGCCATGACCACTGCCATGCATTTGGTGAACACTCTGGAGCTGTAGTGAGACCAAAGGGCAGGGTTTGAAACTGGTAATGATTGGCTCCCAGACGGAAGCGCAGATGATCTCTGGAGCGTCTGTTCATCTTTATGTGATAGTACGCGTCCTTGAGATCTATGGAGCACATCCAATCGCATTTCCCTAAGAAGGGAAGAAAGGACTGAAGCATGACCATTCGGAACTTCTCTTTCTTTATGAACTGGTTGAGTCTGTTGAGGTCCAAGATGGGGTCTCCAGTCCCCTGTTTTCTTTGGTACCAAAAAGAATCTTGAGTAAGTTCCGAATCTGACTTGGTCTGCTGGGACTGGTTGGATGACTCTTTTTTCTAGCAATCTGCGGACCTCTACGATTGCTTGTTCCTTGAGATTGGGTGGAACATCTGGGATTTTCTTTATAGGAATGGGAGGGGTGAAGAACGGTATGAAATATCCTCTGGAAATGATGCTTTGTACCAAAGTATCCAATGTTATATTTAGAAAGGCTTCTGGGTACAAAGACAAGCGACCAAGGGGCCCTGGTAAGACTGACCGGAGAACTGTCCCCTGTCACCCTGTTGCTGCGGACCCCCTCTGCCACGTGGGCAGCGTCTTCCATTATAACCCCCTCCTCTGCCTCTAGAGGGGGTTTCTCCATTTGTGTCCTGAAAGGCTGCCTGAGTTTTTCGGAACCACATTCCCCCCCAACCCCCCCCAGGGCACTTGGGGTAGGGCCGAGTGGGGGTGGAAAAATGGACCCCAACGGCAGATAAGGTCTTGCCTTCCTGCTCACACCTGGTTAAAGTTTCCTTTACTTTAGGCCCAAGCAGTGATGAGCCATCAAATGGGGTATTAATAAAGGAAGACTTAAAGGGTTCTGCAAAGGAGCAGAGACGCAGCCAGGCTTGTCTTCAAAGAGCAATGCAGAAACTGGCGGCTCTACTCGAACCATCAGCTGCATATATGAGACGCATGGATGAGTTCACTACTGAGTTTAGGGTAGCGAGCTGGGCGTTTACTTTGTCGGCCACTCCTGCAGCTACCGTACCCTGGAGAGCATATCCTAGCTCTTTCAGGAGATCTCTCTGTAGTCTTGTAAAATGGGTTAAGTAGTTCAGTGATCGCAGAGAAAAAGTCGCTAAACTAAACGTGCTCTTCCCATATCTATCCATATCCCTAGAATCTCTGTTAGGGGGATGGATAGAAGAGGATGTCTCAGATACTTCCTTTTTGGTGGCTGCAGCTACCACCATGGCATCAACAGGCACTCTTTGTCAAAAAATGTCTTGTCCACTGGGGCAGATATGAATTTATTGGGTCTACGAGGAACAGGTTCCATGGCCTCTGGTGACTCCCACGCCTTACGAGAGATCAGTTCCATGAGCTCATTGTAAGGTGGAGACACCCAAGAAGTGGAAGGTTAAGACCCAAAAGCCTTCAAGAGCATGGACTCATCCTCAGTAGGGGTCTTGGACTGCCAATCACCCCTCTGACTAAGAATCTCTAGTATTTCTGCAAAGGAGATATCCTCAGAGGGGGTCGAGGGGACTTTTCTGACTCATCTAAGTCCGTGTCAGATGTCAAGGACTCCTGTGGGGAGTCTAAGTGCCTCCTCTTGCGCAGTCTCTTCCTGGGCACCTCCTCAGTGCGGGGATCTGGGGAAGTCTCAGAAGAGCAAGGGATGCCCTGTGGGGGTACTTGAGGCTCGGGGTCTCTACGCTTAGAGGGATCGGTAGATGAAGAAACAGACACAGGAGCTTGAGGGGAGAGGGAAAGCTGAACCAATGTTAACATTGTCTTTGGAGACAAAACTCTCCTCATAGCATCGAAGGCACCATGGCTCCGACGAGAAGGAGTGGACGAACCCGGGAGTACCGTCCGATCCTCCCGCACCGAAACCCTGGGGTCCAAGCCCGAGGTAGGAGCCGAGCTCATCCGAGCTGAAGCCCCAAGAGGAAGAGTCGGCACCGACAAGTCGGTGTGACTATCCTCCCCGGACCCGACGGGAGAGCGTCGGCTCCTAGAGTCCTCGGTCGGCGCCGAGGACATCAGAGTAGATGGAGCCGATAACACCGGTGCGGGTATCGACTCCAAGGGTTCGACCACCATTGGTTCAATTTCCTTCGGCTCTGAGAGTCCAGTACGGCTCGGAGGAGGAGTAGACAAGTCCGGTTCCATGGTCTTCGGTACCGACGAGCTGGTCGGAGCCGACAACAATTTGGCAAGTCTTGGTGCCTGTAAAAGCTTCTGCACTAGCCGATCCATGTCCAAATCTGAAAGGTTGGCTGAAGACTTGACTGAATGCTGACTGGAGCAGAGGTAAAGAAGGAACTTCAGAGACAGTCTCCAATACTGACAGTTGGCTCCGAATCAAAGGTACACTCTGTTCCGATGACTGTGGAACTGATGACCCTCCTTCTGAAATCTTAGCCTTTTTAGAGACCTTATCTGAAGACTTGGATTTTGAGAATTTGGATGATGTACTAGCACCCTCATGGCTACTCAAGACTTCCGAAAAAGATTGCTGTAGCAATCCCCTGTCTATAAGTTTCCTCCTTCTCTCCAAGAGAACTAATGAAGAAATTGAGTGGCAAATGCTACAGGTGTCTTGGAGGTGTTTAGCCCCCAGACAGTAGACACATTGAATGTGTCTGTCAATAACAGACATTTTTCTGCCCACAATCTGGGCATTTTTTGAAACCCGATTTGCGATGGGATTTCTCCCTATCATCCGACACAGTTAAGTGAAAAAAGCAGTAAATTAGATACCAAACCGGGCGCTAACTTTAGCAGTATATATATATATATATATATATATATATATATATATATATATATATATATAGACATAAATATAGGGCTAAGGCCCACAGAAAAACCTGACTATAATAAAGATTAATAGTACAGAAAAGGGGCTTAAGGCCCACACAAACTAAGAAGCCAACAAGGCCCTAACTTTTAAACTATTTCTACTATCTAGAGAGTAAATATAATAGTACTAACACACACTATATATATTAAACAAAAAAGAAAACTTTTTTATAGACTTGCTGTTAATTTGTTTCTAAAATGGTCCGAGCTAACTGGAACACCGAGACCTCTCTTGCCGTGGCAAACTAGATCTGAGGTAATTCCAGCAGTGCATTGTGGGATAAGGGGCTTGGTCTCGAGCTACTGGCAAACCTTGAGCTTGCTATCGGCTCCGAACCCATCAATGAGAATAAATGGCGAGATTTAATAACTTCACATCATAAAACTCTCGCTCCACCAAATCAGTTCCCTTTTTGCAAATCCCAAAACTGGAATTTGAAAAGGCAAAGGGTGCTGATGTTAAAACCATGCAGATTTTAGGCACAACTGAATCTTTCTCATAGGGAGTCTTGCTACAGAAATCCTGAGTATCACAGATGCCACAAATCATAAAATCTTCAAACATTCTCCTGATGAAGTTCCTGACTGAAAAAATTCAGGAATAGTTCTAGCCATACATCTACTTTTTCTTGTTGGAGAACAGCTCTTTGAACTGATGTAGCCAGCAGACACACCAGGAACATTAATCTGTGGGCTGTAATTAGACAAGATCTTTGAATTCTCTCCTGGAAAGCCAGTCTACAAAGGAGATCTCTCTCACCTAAGTGAAAGATCCCTGACATTTCGAAAAGTCTCAGAAAAAATAAGCAAGTTGTCTAAATAAGGAAAAATTAGAATACGCTGCAGTTTGCAATAGGCTATCACTGGAGCTAGACACTTTGTAAACACCCTAGGAACAGTGTATAACCAACGGGTAATGCAGAGAAATGAAAGTGCAATCTACACAGAAAATCAAATCTGTTGCTACTGGAATGTGATGATAACCATTCTTTAAATCTAGGTTTACCAGATACTGAAAGGGGATAAGAGATGACAGGTTGTGAAGGGATAACATTTTGAACTTTGGAATTTTCACAAACTGGTTGAGAAAGGAAAGAAGCTTCTTTTTTTGGTACCAGAAATACCCTTGAATAAAAACCTTTCACTGTAAGAGCAATGAGGAAGTTTGATTTGGTGGATGAGAAGAAACCAGTGAGGTAGGGATTCAGAACCTATTTGCTGGAAATTATCTGTTGCCAAAGAAGGAAATGGAGACAGAGATTCTAGGTAAGAATTGAAGTGCTGCCATGGTGGAAGGGGGGGGGGGGGATTAAATTTTGTACATACTAATTCTGACTTACTGGACAGTCCTTGTTTCTGGAAGGCTCCACCCTTCTTCTTCTTCTTTTTTTTTTTTTTTTTGAGTCGCTTTGTCATTGCTTTTTGAACATCTGTCTGAAGTTTTCTGAGACTGTTTATTTTGCTTTTTACAAAAGGATCCTGAATTAGAGTTGAAACCTTTAACAAACCTGGATTAGGAGGCTGAAAAATATGAGACACCCATTTAATCAGTTTTCCTGTTTCATCACATTTTTTTATGACTTCAGCAGCAGATAATTTCAGCTTTTACATCTTCAATCAAACTTTGTGAACATAACCATGCAAACCATCTCATAACAAACCCAGTGGTATGTACAATGTTGGAAACTAAAATTATATCAATATGGTTTGTAACGTTTAATGCTTGCAACTAAGATTATGTTAATATGACCTGTTTTCATTTATACAATTGCATGATTATTAAATTATCACTTATGACATAGGCAAAGATAGTTCTTGTTTAATAAAATAAATAAGAGACCTAGTGGGTGTTGCACCAGAAGATGCAGCAGCTGAGTAATAAAGGACACCACAGAATGTGTGGTTACTGGAGAAACAGAAGTAATAAGGGCATATAGAGAGGCTTTACCCTCAGATGAAGGAAAATTAGTTATTTTCTCACATTCTCAAAAGCAACAAGCAAAAACCTTAGTATGTGAGCTTGACAATTATGAATTCCAAAAATTAGAGTGGCAGAGTACACATTTATTTATTTATTTGCATTTGTTTAGCGGGAGGTCTACTAGGCCAGGGTGAACCCATTTTCAGTAGAGGCCCAGGGGAGAAAAGCTCCAAAAAACAGAACATGATAAAGCTATAGAATCAAAATACAGAAATCAAGCAGTGATGGTACAGAACACTACATTACAGAATAGGTGATATGATAAAACAGATAATACTAATTATACAGATGTTAGATTTTAAGTATGCACGCCACACAAGAGTACAACTGATGACATGGGATAATCGCAAATGTGTGAACAATACAGTATTGCAGTTCTACAGTAAAGAGGGAAAGATGGAGAGCAGCATATTAAATATACTGAAAGTAAGGTATAGCCTTATATCTATTGTTATATAGGCATCAAGAATGACTAGAAGATATGGTAGATAACTGATATAGTAGATTATGTGTGGGTGGCACATGTTGAACTTAGTAAGCTGGAAGCACTGAATGTATACATGAGGAGTCTGGAACCATAAGTAAGATGGGGAGGAAAAGTAAGAAGGCTGGGAATATTGGATTTTTTCACAGTCAGTGCTGGTACATGCACATAGCCAATGGGAGAACAGGTGTTGTTTCAGCAAAGTCTTAAAGCATTCAGGGTTGCTAGTAGGCATAACTGGAAGGAGGGAGAGCATTCCAAAATTTTGCTATAGAATATGGATAATGCATTTGACAGGCGGAAAGGTTAGGTTTAGCTACATTAAGGAGCATCTGATTGACTGATCGCAAAGGTCTATTTGGGTGATACACTATGAATAGAGAGGAGAGGGCAGGACACCTAGAAGGCTTGTAGATGAGCTTATGAGCTGTGGTTAATTGCAAGTACGTTAGATACTGGGGAAGTTCTAGCCAGTTTAGACGCTGGAGTGATATGCAGTGGTGGGAGGAGTGTTTGGCACGGGTTACAAATTTTGCAATTTTATTGTAGCTCTACTCTTTCCCCAAATCTATCAAAAATTCTCCCATCCTTGTCAGAGGGAGAGTATTTTAAGGCTGAGGAACCTTATAGAGTCCATTTGCCTTCTTAGCGGCTGCAGGCTGGTAGTAAGCATGTTTAAAGCTGCAATAAAACATCTTCTAAAAAATGTTAGAACAGGACTTCCAAGATGGCTGCACATCGAGTACCAACTTAATTCTGGCTCTCCCAGTCTGAAAACAGAAATTTAACAGACAAAGCCAGTGGAACTACATTTCTGGGTAAATTTCAGGAACCGACTAGTAAGTGGACTATTTGGATGCCATGAGAAAAGAAATGTAAATGACCTGGAGGAAACTCAGCTACAAACGTTGAGGAAAAACATACTGGGGGAAGTACTGCAGTTGTTCAGCAAGAAGCAGTGAAGTTCCAGACATCACTTCAGTAACCTAGAGGAAAGTATAAAGCAGCTGTACAGAGACCTGGTTAAAATAAACAAAACACTGACGAGTGTATATCAACACAAACAATAAAAAGCTAGAAAAAACGAAAAAAGCTTTAAATAGACATTCATATAAGGTGACAGAAAGTACAGTTGTGTACACTTACCATAAATGTAGATGTTCGAGTGTATTCACTGTTGCAGTCATTACATTTGGGTAACCTGCTGGCAGGTTGCCCTCAGTCGGCCTGAATTCCAAAGTCTTGGGTCCTGCGTCGGTTGCTGTCTCCTCTTCCATGACGTCAGGTCGTCAGGGGTATAAAACAAGCAGCCAACGCCATTTTCTTTAGTTTTTCTTGCCCCAGATGTCAGGTGCCCCCAAAAAGGTAGCAAAAAATGATATGCATAAAAACTATACATACATGCATCAATATAAACTTTTAACTTCATCTGCAAGCAAATACACCACATACGTTGCAGAAGATAGAGAAGGAAAGATAAACTCCAGAATGAAAGGGGGGATGGCGGGCGGGTAACCTGGACTGCAACAGTGAATACACTCGAACATTTACATTTATGGTAAGTGTACACAACTGTACTATGCTCTTCGTGTTTCACTGATGCAGTCATTACATTTGGGTAGAATCCCAAAGCTATGGTTGGGAGGCTGGAGCTAAACAGCATTAGGTGTGGCTATAAGGCCCTGCAGAACTGCAGTGGCAAATCCTGCCCTGGACTTAGAGTAGAGAGGCAAATGATAATGCTTTGCAAAGGTGTGAACAGAACTCCAAGTAGCAGCCTCTAGAATATTTTTGGTTGGTACTCCTCTGAGAAAGGCTGCTGAAGTAGCTGCAGCTCTGGTGGAATGAGACCTAATGCCCTTGGGCACAGGTTTACCATTGTGTAAGTAGCAGAAACGAATGCAGTGGCTTATCCACTTTGAAATAGTCTGCTTTGAAATAGCCTTTCCTTCTGATCCTGCAGCATATGTCACTAGTAATTGCTCAGTTTTTCTTAGAGCTTTAGTCCTGCTAAAGTAGAATCTTAGCTGTCTGTGTATGTCCAAGGAATGCAAAATTCTCTCCCCCTTGTTCTGCAGATTTGGATAAAAGGTTGGCAGATGAATAGTTTGGTTAAGAGCCACACTGGAAACCACCTTAGGCATAAATGTTGGACTTGTCCTCAGAGACACCCTGTCTGGGTAAAATATGATAAAAGGCTCCACAGCCATGAGGGCCTGTAGCTCTGAGACTCTTCTTGCTGAAGTAATTGCTAGTGGCAGAGCTGTCTTCCATGATAAGAACTTTATATCAGCAGTAGCAGCTGGTTCAAATGTAGGCAGGGTGAGCTTTTCCAACACATAATTAAGGTCCCATGCAGGTATTGGTGATCTTCTAGGAGGCCTTAAATTTTTGGCTCCTCTAAGATGCTGCTTTAGTAAGGGATGAGAAAAGATTGGTGGCTCTGTATTGTAATGAGCCGAAATGGCAGAGGCATGGATTTTAATTGATGACAAAGATAGGCCTTTGTCAAGCATCTCAGTCAAGTATTGTAATATCTGAGGAATATTTGGCTCTGCTGTATCAGTTCCTTGTGCTTAATTCCAAGCACAGAATCTCTTCCATTTATCAGCATAAGATTTTCTAGTACTAGGCCTTCTGGCTACCAAAATGACATCCATCACAGCTTTACTGAGAGGTGTTGTTTGTATAACTACATGATCAGCCATGCTGCCAGGTTCAGTGTCTGGAGTTGATTGTGCAGGATCTGATTGTTTTGCTGGGACAGTAGTTGAGGTCTTTGAGATAAAGTCCAAGCTGGGTATTGAGACAAATTCCTTAGGATTGGGTACCAGTATTGGAGGGTCCAGTCCAGGGCAATTAGTATCATCTTTGGTATCTCTTGTCTGACTTTTGGGAAGACCTTGGGAAGAAGAGGCAGAGGAGGAAAGACGTAAATTGATAGGTTTTTCCAACTAAAGGATAGGGCGTCCAATTTCCACGCTTGTCTGTGATAAGTCCTTGTGCAGAATCTTTTCAAATGATAATTTTGAGGAGATGCAAATAGATCTATGTCTGGGCTCCCCCATTTCTTTGTTATCATGCTGAAGACTTGTGTATCTAGTTTCCAACTGTAAGGATCCATAAGGTTTCTGCTTAAATCATCTGCCAGAGTATTTTGTTTTCCTGGCAGGAATTGAGCCTGAAAATGTAATTGGTAAGTCAAAGCTGTGTCCCACAGTGCCATGGCTAATCTGCAAAGGGGGTATGAGTGGGTGCCCCCCTGCTTGTTTATATACCACATGACCATGGTGTTGTCCGTCTTTATCAGTAGTTGTCCTGGATGAAGTAAGTCCTTGAAGGCTGTCAGGGTATTTTGAACAGCTAGCATCTCTTTCTGGTTGATATGTAGATGAATTTGTTTTGGGGTCCATATGCCCTGAATGCATCTTCCCGCCATGTGGGCCCCCCAGGCATAATCTGATGCGTCTATTGTTTAAGGTTTGGCTGGCAGGGGGTAGGGTGAAGGCCCGCCCCATGTTTTGGTGACATGCCTTTGCCCACCATAGAAACTCCTGTTGTAGGCAGGGAATGAGAGAAATCATTGTTTCCAGACTCTGACAATGTTGACTCCATAAACTTTTAGGTACCATTGAAGTTTCCTCATATGCAGTCTTGCATATGGAATCAGTAGGATGCAGGACGCCATGAAGCCCAAAGACTGCAGAATATGTCTTGCAGATAACTGGGTTTTTGTTGCCATCAGTTTGAAGTAAGTAGTCAGTTGCCTTTGCTTGCCTGGCGTGAGGTAAGCCATCTGGGAAGTTGTATTCAAGCTTGCACCCAGGAATATTACCTTTTGAGAGGGTACCAGTTGTGATTTCTTTTAGTTTATTGTGTACCCTAGGCATGTTAGAAGCCTTTTCACAAATGCCAGGTGTTGAAGAAGAATGTCCTTGTTCTCCGCTTGAATGAGACAGTCATCCAAGTAAGTATATATTTGTATATTTCTTTGTCTGCAAAATGCAATTACTGGTGCCAGGCACTTTGTAAAGACCCTGGTCGCAGTAGATAAGCCAAAGGGCAGTGCAGAGAATTGGTAATGCATTAAGCCAGCCTTGAATCGGAGGTATCTTCTGCACGATTACCTTACTGGGACATGCAGGTATGCCTCTTTTAGGTCTAATGTCACCAGTCAAGCATTCTTACCCAGCATAGGCAGAAGCTGCAGCAAAGTCAGCATTTTGAATTTTGGAATGTTCAGGAATGTGTTCAAAATTGATAAATCCAGTATTGGCCGCCAGGCCTTGTCCTTTCTGGGTACCAAGAACAGTCTTGCGTAAAAACCTTGTCCTTTTTTCCTGTTCTGGTACTGGCTGAATGACCCCCATATCCATGAGGGACGTAACCTGTTTCTGTGCCTCTGCCCATTCATTTTTTGGCAGATCTGACCAATCGTTTGCCATTGGCAGAGTATGGAAATGGAATCTGTATCCCTGTTATACTATGTTTAGCACCCACTTGTCCTGGGTTAACTGCCAATTTTGATTAAAAAGTGCTAATTTTCCCCCTAAGGGTGCTGCCAAAAGATAAGTGCTTGTGATGGCAGAGGGAAGTCATTGGGACTGTTTTCTGTAGGTTTGCGCTTTATCTCCTCCAGATTTGGAGGTAGAAGCGCCCCATTGCTTTGACCTGTACAAATCTTGTGCCTGGTACCCTTGGATTTGCCCCTTTGAGCTCTGTCTGACGCTGGAAAGGACCAATGTTTTGTAGGCCAGTGTCTACTGAATCTTGGTGGCTGCACTTGTAAGAAGTCTTTTACAGTTTGCATAGACTTAGCTTTGTGTTCCATTTTCTTTAAAACCTCTTCTGCCTTAATACCAGAGTATCATGCTGTAAAGGTGCATCTAGTAATTTAGCTTTAACATGATCATGCAAATTTTGTTCCTTTAGCCAAGCATGCCTCCTAATCACAGATCCAGTAACTGCGGCCTTGC
The DNA here is from genome assembly GCF_019279795.1 of Protopterus annectens. NCBI lineage: Eukaryota > Metazoa > Chordata > Ceratodontiformes > Protopteridae > Protopterus > Protopterus annectens. The sequence goes on along the minus strand of NC_056747.1, from coordinate 1,193,599,103 downwards.
AGGAGGCCTCTAAGGAATCAAAACCACATTGCAAAGTATGCTTTCCAACCTGTTTAGCTGCATGCAATCATTCCTGCAATTCTTTATTTTCTATTCAGAAATCAACATCATTTTCTGTTTCAGCAATCCCATAACATGTTGTTGATACTTGAGTATATGAAACTGGCAGTTTAAGGCCCTAATTGCCAAGGTTGCAGATGTACAAACATTTTTCCCCATCTATCCAGTGCCCTTGAATCTCTGTAAGAGGGGGTAGGACTTTTTGCTGTTGAGGCCTTAACTCCCTTTGTACCCTGTGAAATAGTTTCAGGATCAGCAGCAGGGTTTCTAAATAAAAATTTGTGTGAGTCAGGGACCCTGTAATATCTGTCAGGCTTGCTGGGAGCCGAAGGTAAGGAGTCAGGGGTCAAGCACATCATCCACAATGTCTCAAACAGGGGGTATGGCTAAAGGCCTGTGCTGAACGAGAAGAAGGAAATCCCTGAGCCTCTTTTTTGATTCTGAGAAATCTTGACTCTCCCAGTGAAAATGCTCCCTCAAAGTATGCAAGGTTTTTCCAAATGAATAATCCTCAGGAGGTGATGCAGATGGTATAGACTCCTCTGCATCAAAATCCTCATAGGGAGGTATAGATAAATTCCTGATCAGAAGAGGAATCAGAAGAAACAGAAACCTGATCTGAAGATTCATTATCGGTGTCTTGCTTAGGCCTCTTATCTGGAGGGGGATGGAAACCCCTGATCAAGGCAATAAGGTCTTCAGACATTTTGATCATCTGTTTTTTATGCATAGAGGCCTATGGACGTGGCTCATGTGTCGTTTTTTTAGTTTTAGAAGTTGCTTTTGCCTTTGGTTTTGCAGCTGTTGTCAGTTTGATATAAAAAATATTGAGGCCTGAATACACCCCCAGAAGCCGGTGCCTGCTCAGCGGCTCCGGACCCATCCGAGGGAGATCGTGGCATGCCGGACTCCACATGGGTGTCGGTAGGGGCCTGCGACTCGAAAGTAGTGGGTATCAGGGGCTGCAAAAGCACCTCACTGAGTACCGGTGAACCGGCGACTGGCTTAGGAGAAGCTTCGTCGTCTGTTTTGGACCTCGACTGTCTCTCTCTCTTTCCTTTGCGTTTTTTTATGTACTCTGGAAGTCGGATTGCTATCTGATGACACTTCTGGGTAGTTAAATCTGTTTCCAAAATACTTTGAGGCAAAAATATACCGATGCTTAATAGTGCGTTGGTTAAATCTAGCACAAAACCGACAGCCAGGCACGTTATGATCAGGGCCTAGGCAAGAAATACAGTATAAATGGAAGTCCTTATGAGGTATTTGCTTCCCACAAGTAATACAATTATTAACTTTTTCTGACATCAGTATGGAGCAAGAAAAAGTTTCCCCAATGGGGTACTTAGCTTTAGTGAAGACTGTGGTTCTGAAACTCAAACTCGAATATTTCAGGAGTCGGCCGACCGGCACTTGCGAAATGCTTCTACTTCGGGCACCGCGCGGCAAGAAAGACTAAAGAAAATGGCGTTGGCTGCTTGTTTTATACCCTTGACGTCATGGAAGAGGAGACAGCAACTGACGCAGGACCCAAGACTTTGGAATTCAGGCCGACTGAGGGCAACCTGCCAGCAGATTACCCAAATGTAATGACTGCAACAGTGAAACACGAAGAACATCTGCAAAACGCAGAAGCTGAAAGGAAGAAAAGGCTGGATGAATATGAGACTGCAGAAGAAGAGATGATTCAAAAAATAATAGAATTACAGGACAGAGCACTTAGGGAAAAACTGAGATTTTCTGCTGTGCCAGAGAAGCTGGAAGGAACATACTGTATTAAATTTATGAAAGCACAAATAAGCAACTGGACTGGTATTTCACAAGAGGAATTGTTAACTGAAAGGCCATGTTGTGTGTACTCTCCAAACCTAGCTATGAGAAAACAACAGAGAGCTTTAATAGTAAAAATGCAATCTTACCACCAGAAGGAGTTGATTCTGACAACACTGTGGCAGAACCACAAAGTATTAAAAGTGTGAGACAGCAGAGTGTAGAGAATGACTACTCACTGCACACCAAGAGAAGGAGGAATACATTTATTCCATTATATAGGGAAATGCTGAAGAGCAGGCGTGACATTCAAACTGCTGTACTCAGCTAATATCAAAATATTCTTCCCTGGAGGAACAAAAACATTTTTGTTGAGGTACATGCTAAGAAAGAAATGCAAAAGTCTGTCCAACAAAAAGTGATCTGAGAAAACAGAAGGAGATTCTGCTTCTTGTTCTTCTGGTAACAAAGACCACTGAGAAAAAAAAGCATAGATGTTGAACACTTGGAGATGAAGCAGGGGCAGGGTTTAGGATATGGTGATGAACAGGAAAATCTGGAAATACTGGACTTTCTTGAACTTTGTTAAACTTGTAGGGGACTCTAAAGCACATGCCCTACTTCACGTCATTAATGTTTGGAGACTAAAATCAGTAACCTGGAAATTGACAAAAGTGGGATTACAAAGCAATAATTATATTTGTGAAACATGACAGAACAAGAAAATCTGAAATATTGGACTTGTTAAACTTGTAGGGGACTCTGAAGCATATGCCTTACTTCATGTCAATAATGTTTGGAAAAACACTCAGGAAAGAGGAAGAAGAACAGACAGTTAACAATAAGCAAATCACTTTTTTTCTTAACGATATTAATTAGTGTTGCATGATTTTCTCTGCATGTTATAAAATACATGTTTCAGTTATTTTTAAGTGTAATGGGGATACTAAAGTAAATAGGTGCTTCTGTTTAATCTTTTTGTTTCATAGGTTTATAGGTAGGTACTAGGCTATCGGCCCAAGGGCCTATGTAAGCCTAGCCAACAAGGTTCCCTGGCTTATGCCACCCAAGAAAGTTATTTTCCTGTGCTACTGTTGAGCAGAGACACAGAAGTGATCCCCGGGGTGTATTTCCTATTTCCCATCCACTCATCAAGATTTTTCTTGAAGAGTGCTAATGAAGAACTTTGCTTGAAACAGATGGGTAGCCTGTTCCAGAGTATGGGAAATCTCTGGGACAGGAATCTATCCCTCCAGCATGTCCTGTTTATTGTGGTGACAAGGTTTAGGTCCCTAGAGCGTGCAGCTCGGAGGGATTGGGATTTCTTTAAGTGTAGCATGTCCAACAGCACTGGGTTTGACATAGCTTTATATGTTAGGCAGAGATCACCTCGGAGTAGGTGATATGCTACAGAGTAAAGCTGGAGTTTTTTGAGGCGGTCAGTGTAGGGCATTTGTTTGAGGCCAGTAATCCTCTTTGTGAGGTACTTCTGTGGCCTTTCCAGCTGCTGCAGATCTCTTGTGAGGTACATTCCACAAGGGGCGTTGTACTCTATAATGGGTCTAATGAGTGTCGAGTAGAGGGGAACAATTACCTCTTTTTTCCTGGATGAGAACCCTTTTATGATGAGGTGTGCCACATAGAAGGACTCCCTGACTACTGTGGAAATGTGACTATCAAAGGAGAGACTACTGTCCACCTGGGTCACAAGGTCTCATCACACATTCAGTGTTAAGTAGATTGCTGCCTATGTGGTAGTTTATGGGTACAGAGTTTTTACCAAAGGGGATGACACTGCACTTTTTGGCATTCAGCTTGAGGCCATGGCTCTGATGCCAGGCATCTGTCTCAGCGAGGCCCTTCTGTAGGATTTCCACATCATTTGGGGACTTGACTACAGCTCCTAGTTTGCAGTCATCAGCAAACTTCGTTAGCCAGAGACCTACTGTGTTAGCCTGTACTTCAGAGAAGTAGATACCAAACAGGAGAGGTCCCAGGACGGAACCCTATGGTACTCCACTTGTCACTGCTTTGAGGTCAGATTTGGAGTCTGCAACATTTACAGTGTGGGTTCTGTCAGTGAGCCAGTTGGCAACCCATCTCCAGTCTTCTCTATTTCACCTTGTTCAGTTTTAAGCAATTTAAAGATGATGTTGAAAGAGCATGACAAAAGAAAATTAGTGTGCTTTTTCTCATTCTTGCACAGGGAGATGACTGGGTTAAGGCCATTAGCTTTATGTAGTAACAAGTTTTAACAGAAAGCAAGTAAATGAAAAAGAATATTGAATATTATAAGGTCTTTTTTTAGTAAACAGTCATGTGTCTGGTTCTCATGTTGCTAGTAGACAATCTGATAAAGAAAAATGGCTTGGAGAAAATATTTTCTGAAAGCATCCAAGTGTTTTCCCAGCTGGGAGAGCTATAAAGATAAGGCAAAACCAGACAGCAATTAATAGAACCACAGGCTCTAGCATGTGTCTTAGCATAGAATTTTTTTCTTTCTGTTTAGCTTGAGTCTGTGTGTGTGTGGCTGTGAGTTTGGAACTTTTGTTCCTATTAAGGAGGTAAAACGTCAATATTTGAATATGTACATAGTTTTGTGTGTTAATAGGTTAGTATGTTTTACGGGGGGTATTGGGTGTGTGCGTGTGTTTTTGAGAATTTCAATAAAACAAAAAGTTCTGCAAAATGTGACATAGGCTCAAATGGAGATGACAAGAAACAACTGTATAAAAGATTAACCTGCCAAACAGTGCACACATGTAACACAGAACCTGGAACTAGAATTTAACAAAAAAGCTGTTATACATGAAAGGTGGGAGCAAAACTCTCAGGAATATGATTCTTTCTATAATGCCTTTAAAAATTAATGGTCTTACAGATAAATACAAAAAAGAAACAGTAGTGAACTATATCAAAAATGCAGAGTGCAAATAGTTATGCTACAGTAGACACACTTGGAAAGAAATGAACATGTAAATTTGATAAAGAAAGGCTTTCAGGATGGTTATTCAGCAGAATACCTGGGGCAAAGGAAGAGAGGAATACTTATACTAACTGCAAGAGGAGCTCCAACAGTAACAGAAGAGGGAAAAAAAGACAATATTGGCAGATTTGTAGTCCTAAGGAGCTACTGGCAAGGGAGGAGGATTACAATGGCATGTACTTATATTCCACTGAAAACTGCTACAATGGAGCTAAAGAAAATTCTAGAAGAAATAATCAGCTTTCAGCAAGGAATACTACTTATAGGTAGGGACTGGAATTTGATTTGCAACAGTGAAGATGTGTCTGGGGGGCAGAAAGGGAAATATAACAAAGGAGGGTAGATTTTTAAAGAAATTTATGAAAGTATTTTGATGGAAGACATGAATTCAGTACCAGGAATTTGGAGTGAATTTACATACTATTCCCAAAGATAATAAAACTGGGATAGGCTAGACAGAATTTACATTTCACAGGAACATATGCACTTAACTGAAGGTCTTGATACATACCCAGCAGCTATTTTAGATCATGCACCAATAATAACTAAAATAAAATGCAGGGTAATAAAATAAAAATGAGACACTGGCACTTTCCCACCTACCTGTTGAAAAGAGAGGAATTTAAGGAATTGGTAGTGGAAATTATTCAGGAGCTATTAAAGAAGACAGAAACAACTTTTGAAAATATAGCTAGTGAGTAGGATGAAATTAAAGTGAAATTTAAAAATAGGGTGGAAATATAAGAAAGGGAGATATGGTTAAGACGTAACAAGAATTATTTAGAAGGAGTGACAAATATTAAAGTATTGCAAAATAGGGGGACTCTCACAGAATGAATACAGTAGCAACTACAGAATGCTAAACAGAAAATAAAGGACTACCTCGATAATACACATGCGTTTAGAAAGAATATTGTTAAGCAGCTGTTTCTTGATAATAACTGTAGAGCACAAAACTTTTAGCACAACAACTCAGGCAACAGAATGCAGAAAAAAACTGTCACCAAGCTTAGAGAGCCTATACTAAGGAAGATAACAAGGGATCCTGCAGAAGTATTAGAAATATTTTGGAAAATCTGTATAAATCGGATAAATATGGAAATGAAGAAAATGTACAAATGGAAATATTTATGGAATAATTAAATATGCCAAGGTTAGAGGTAGATGAAGCTTTAATTACAGTTAGGATAGGAGGAGATGAGATAAAAAATGGTTATGTATAACCAAGCTACAGGAAAGTCCCCAGGAACAGATGGTATTTCCTGTGGAAGTTTTGAAGCTAGGAGGGGAAAAACTGATAAACATCAGGAAGGTTTTGTTTAACAGTATTTAACAGAAGTACCACCAGCATCCTGGAAGAAAGCGGTGGCAGCTGTAATACCTAAAGAAGGTAGAGAGGGTAAAGATCCATCGGATCCAGCTTCATTTCAACAGTAAATCATGACTATAAAGTGTTTACGTCTATAATGGCTAAATGAATGGCAAAAGTGATACCAAAATTGATAGACATGCATGAGTGTGGTTTTGTGAAGGGGAGGCAAACATTTGACAACATTAACAGAACACTGATAATCCAGAAGGAAGCAGAATGTAAGAAAATACCACTGTTGTTGGTAGGTTTTGATGGAGAGAAAGCATGTGATGGTGCAGACTGGGACTTCATGAGCAGGGCAATGGAAGCAGTTGCTTTCCCTGATAAACCTATAAGGTTGATTAGGCATATATATGAGGGATCAGAGGTGAAAATTCAATTGGTGGTGTCCTCTCTGATAATTTCTGCTTGAGTACAGGAAACAGGCAGGGGTGTCCTCTTTCCTCTTGTTGTTTGCATTACATTTAAAACTACTGGCAAGGAAAATAAGGTACTCAGAAATTCAAGGATATAACTGGTACGGCTCCGAAGCCCAAAGAGGTGACTGAAGCACCTCGGATCCAACAGTGTAAGATCAGATCTGAGAGCTCTCCAGATTCAATAGCACTCAGGAGCTCAGAGCAAACTTTGATTCTGAGGATACAGCGATCTTCGGACCCAAAGACAGGCCTGGACACCTCAGATCCAAGGGCTCCAAACCTACGGAGGGAGTGAGAGGAGGAAGAGTTAGGGGTGGAGTCTTGGATATTTGAGCTTCCTGACTGGAAGGGGTAGAAGCTGAAGCAACACCTGTGAGACTCTGCGCCAAAAGTATCTGTCACACTACCCTCTTCACATTTTCTACAGTGAGGCTCCTAGAAGACCGAGAGGACTGCCTAAAAGGAGAATCCGGTCTATAAAGAAAAGGAGAAGGCAACTCTCGATGGGATAGGGTCTACAGATGGGAGGTAACTTGTCCTACAAAGTATGTCCAGCATTCTAGGATGATCCAACGTCTTCAGAGCTAATGAATCCTTTGTTTTTGGAGACTATGGATCTAAAGAAACGTTGCCATCCAAAGACGCACTTTTTTTCCATTGTCTGATCCAAGGTGGTTGGATCCAATAATTTATTTCCTCTTCTTGGATGGATCCATACAAACTGTTGGATCCGAAGAAGACCTTTTTGCAGCTTTCTCCGAGGTCTTAAAGAAACAGGCGTAGGGCTCAGAGATGATTGAGACAACTCTTTGGACATCTCTCCAGAGATGGCATCACCAAAAGTAGACGGTAAAAGCCCCTTCAAGATTAATTAATTCTTGCATTCTACTAACACTCTGGGATTGAAGGCATGACATATATTGCACAACTCTCTTGCAGATGGAGGGGACCAAGGCAGTAAACAGAAAACGTGTGCGAGTCAGAGAAGGCAATCTTTAGTCTGCACTTCCCACACTTCTTAAAACCAACAGGTGTTTTGTCTCTTTCAGCCATGTTATGTCAACGGTTATAGGAACTGCATAGCAGAAACTGTAAACACCACCACAAAAAGGTAACGACAAAACTGAAGAGAAGACAACTAACAGGATTTTTTTTTATAAACAAGAAAAAAAAAACGGAAAAGGGACCTACCTACAAAGGTAGTAAGACTACGATAAACGTAGAATGGTAAGGGAGAGAAAACACAGGGAGAAAGAGACACTAATAACAGTATCTAGAGTAAGCTAGTACAATAAAAAGAAAAATTAAAGATTAAAGTAGAAAAACAAAAATACAAACACTTGTCTATCCCAAGTAGCTCGAGAGTCAAACAACCACTTCTTTCACCTAAAGGCAGCAAACGAGATCTGAAGTAATGGGGTGAATGTATTGTGGGTAAGGGAGAAGCTTGAGTTTTGGATTGCCATGAGCTTTTACAGCGGCCGAGTCGGATCCGATGTCTCGGATCCAAACCCATCAGTCAAGGACAGAATGAAAACTGACATCAGATTAGACATTAAAAACAGTCTCATACATAGTAAGTAGGGATAATAACGTCTTTTCATAATGGCTACACTAAGCATATTATCTTGGAACATGAATGGCCTCTCAAGTATAGACAAGAATAATGAATTACATTAAGAAATGCAGAGTGCAAACAGCAATGCTACAGGACACATATGGAAAGAAATGAGCATGTGAATTTGATAAAGAAGGATTTAAAGCTGGATATTGAGCAGAATATCAGAGACAAAGGAAAAGGGGAGTACTTATACTAATTGCTAGAGGAGCTGCAACAGTAACAGAAGAGAAAAAAAAGCCAATAATGGTAGATTTGTGGCAGTAAGGGACTACTGGCAAATGAGCAGGATTATACTGGCATGTATTTATATTCCAACTAAAACTGCTATTAAGGAGCTTAAGAAAAGTTTAGGAGAAATAACTAGCTTTCAGCAGGGAATATTACTTATAGGTGGGGACTGGAGCTTGATTTGTAACAGTAATGAAGTATCTGGGGACCTAGAAGGGAAAATGCAGCAAAAGAGGGTATATTTCTGAAGAAATGTATGAAAATATTTGGTATGGAAGAAATGAACATAGTATTAGGAATTCAGAGAGAATTTACGTATTATTCCCCGAGGTACAATGCGGTGGTGGCGCTGCGGTAGCGTTGTCGCCTCACAGTTAAGACGTTGTCCTGTTCAATTCTCAGCTAGAGCGTCTTCTGTGTGGAGACCTGCGTGAATGGGCGTACCTTCGTTGAAGGTTGTGCGACAGGGCCGGCAACTCAGCACGTAAAAATCTACTGCCAATCATTAGCGGACCGGAGTTCCGCTGTGGCGACCCCTAACCAGGAAAAGCCAAAAGACACAACATTCCCCGAGGTACAATGACTGGGGTAGACTAAACAGAATTCATATTTCAAAGGAACACATGCAGTTAACTGAAAGCTTCAACACACACATCCAATAACTGTTTCAGATCATGTGCAAATAACTAAGATACAAATGCAATAAAATGAAGTAAAAATGAGACACTGACACCTCCACTTACCTGTTAAACCAGAAGATTTTAAGTAATGAGTAGTGGACAACATTCAAAAGTTATTATAAAAGGCAGAAATTTCTTCAGCAGTTATAGCTAGTGACAAGGATAAAATGAAAGAGGAGTATAAAAACAGATAAGGTTAAGAAGTAACAAGAATTATTCAGAGGAGCTGACAAAAGTTAAAGTACTGTATTATAAGGGAAATCTTGCAGAATAAAACCATGTGTAACTGCAGAATGCAAAACAGAAAATAAAGGAGTATCTGGATAACATGGATGACTTTAGAAAGAGTGCTGTTAAGTAACTGAGTATGGATAACTACAAAGCACAAAAACTCTTTGCATAATAACTTACGAAACAGAAACTAGAAAGGGTTGTTGCTAAACATAAGGAGCCTACAACGAAAAATAACCAGAGGTACTAGAGATATTTTGGAATTTTTTTTGAAATTTGTGTAAAGCAGAGGAATGTGGAAATCAGAAAAAGCACAAATGGAAATATTTAGGAAAATTTAGGAAAGTCTTAAGTATGCCAAGGTTAGAAGTAGATGAATCTTAACAAAAAAACAGTTAACATAGGAGGACATGTGAAAAAAAATTGGTGATGTATAATCAATCTTCAGGAAAATCTCCAGGAAGAGATGGTATTTCTGTTAAAGTTTGGAGGCTACGATGGAAGAAAGTGGAAAAAATCTGGAAGGTTTTGTTTAAAAGTATTTTGAAAGTAGGGAAGCACCAATATCCTGAAAGAAAGCAGTGGTGACTGCAATTTCTACCTATCAGACCCAGCTTCATATAGGCCTATTTCAATTTTAAACCATGATTATAAACTGCTTATGTCTACAATAGCTAAAAGAATGGCAAACTGTAGCCAAAATTGATAAACATGTATCAGTGTGTTTTTGTGGAGGGAAGGCAAACACCTGACAACATTAATAGAACAATGATGATTCGGAGGGAAGCAGAATGTAAGAAAATACCACTGTTGCTGGAGTCTTTATGCAGAGAAAGCACTTGACAGAGTAAGCTAGGGTTTTATAAATATGGCAATGGAAGCATCTGTATTCCCTGATATAAGTTTAATTAGAAGGATTTATGAGGGACTGGAGGCAAAAATTAAAGTGGAAGGTTTTGAAGAATGAAAATGGGCAACACAGATGGGAACATTATGGTAAGTACATAACTTTTTATCTGATGTTGTTAATTTTCATTCTATACTCAATTGTTGTGACAGAGACCACAGCTACCTAAAATCTTGGGTGGACTCCAAGGAAGGATATTCCTGGGCACAGCTGAGCCAAAGGCTGCTCTTCCCGTTGAGACCAGATGCAATTTGTAATAAGTGATAAAGGTATAGGATTGGCCATATAGCATGGAAGGTCTAGATAAAACATGGAAGGTCTAGATAGAAACATTGAAGAGGTTGCCATGGACCTACCTGAGTGAGCTCTTAAAGGTTTTGATACGGTTAGACCCAAATTATTATAGATAAATGAAATGCAATTCATCAGCCATCTGGCTAAAGTTACCTTTGCAAATGGTTTGCCCAATTTAGAATCTGCAAAGGACACAGACAATTGATCTGTCTTCCTCATTTCTTTTGTTCTGTGCAAGTAAAAACGTAACTGTTTGAACATCTAATAAATGCAACATATAGTTACACTTATTTGCAAATTTGTGAAAAAAAAACTGGCAAATTAACAGACTAATACTGGATTCTGATACCACCTTAGGAAGGAAAGCAGCACTGAAGTCCTGAAATTCTTCTAGCAGAGGTAATGGCTACCAGAAAGAGAGTTTTCCAGTCAGGAACTTAAGTTCGCATTTTGCTGCTGGTTCAAAGGGAGAATGAATTAAGGCCTGTAATACCAAGTTCAACTCCCATGGCAAAGTAGGATCTTTAAATGGGGGTCTCAGCAGTAGTGTGCCTCTCAAAAATGCTTTACAAAATTTAGTCGAGGCCACAGATGAATTTTGAAATCCAATATTAAAATTAGAGATTGCTGCTAACGGAACTTTAATCGTTGAGGAGCTAGCTCCTTCATTAAAAATTGTTGCTAAAAATTCAAGTATACTTTTTACAGGAGTTGAGAAGGGGTCAATGTGCTTTCGTTGTGCCCAACAAATGAACCTTTTCCATTTACCTGTGTAAAGTTTTCTTGTAAAAGACTTATGGGAAGATAAAAAAATATTACAAATGGGAAGAGAGCATTGGTTGTGTGGCTATTAATGGAACTGGAGAAACCATGCTGTTATGTTTGAGGTTTGAGATATCCAGATGAAAAATCATCCAGATGAAAAATCATCCCTATCGGGATAGAAAGGAGGTCTGGCATCCGATCCAGAATCCATGGTTAGTACAGCAGATGAGGCCAAAGGAAGGGGAACCAAATCTGTCGAGGCTAGTAAGGTGCAATGAGGATGACTTTGCTCTTCAACCTGGCAGCTTTCCTTAGAAATTTTGGAATTAGGGGAATTGGCAGGTAAGCAAAAAGTACACAGAGGGAGCCAATCGTGGAGTAGAGCATCCCTCTGTGATTTCCTGGGGAGGAGGGGGGATTAAAGCACAGTAGCTGCTGCATTTGTTGTTTAGACGAGAAGCAAAAAGATTGCAGCAAGCCCGGCCCCATTGATGAAAAATCATTTCTGTCACTTTCATGTTGAGGGCCCACTCATGAGGCAAACGAATGGACCTGCTTAATTTGTCTATCACACTGAACTTCCCTGGAATGTGCTTTGCTATGAGAAAGTGGCTGGATGAGATCACCTATTACCACACACTGAGTACTTATCGACACAAGGGGTAAGATCTGGTTCCTTCTTGTTTGTTGATGTACCAAACTACTGACATATTGTCTGCTTGAATCGCAATTATCCCTAAATGGAGAGCACCCTGGAAGGCCTGCAACGCTAACAGCACTACTCTTATCTCTAGGACATTGATATGCAAATTAGCCTCTTCGGGGGACTAAGTGCATTGGACTGTTTTCCCCAGGAAATTCCCCCCACCCAACCTGGGATGCATATGTGGTCACTATGGCCTTGGGTTGAGTGAGAGAATGAAAGGACTGCCTTGTAGAACCTGATCTGGGTGAATCCACCACCAGAGGTATCTCTTGCATGCCTGAGTGATTTTTATTTGTGCTGATATGCACTGATAAAGAATCAGCCACTATACTGCTAGCATGCACTGAAGAATACTCGTATGAAATCTTGCTAGAGGAAGAGATTATGGGAACTGACACTGACCCTAAAGCTTGAAGGATCAACTGGGCTGAAATTGTGATATTGCAAATTATTTTCCTGACCTGGATTCTGACAGTCTGCACTCTTGAGAGAGGAAGAGAAGCTGCCACTGGTATCATGTTGAAGACTGCTTTTATGAATTCCAAGGTTTGAGTCAATTGTAACTGAAACTTGTTGTAATTTATGGTTATCCTCAGAAGGAAGCAAGAGTGAAGTACTCTTGTTCTTATTAGTAGATGCCTAGTCGGGGTGGTAATGAGACAGTCATCTAGATATAGAAACACTAGGAGTCCCTGCGGTCTCAAGTAAGCTGCTACCACTGCCATGCATTTGGTGAACACCCTGGGGGCTGTGGTGAGGCCAAAGGGCAGTGCTTTGAACTGATAGTGACTGGCTCCTAGCTGGAAGCATAAATATCTTTCTGGATCGTCTGTTCATTTTTATGTAATAGTATGCATCCTGAAGGTCTATCAGTTGTTCTTGCCCAAGAAGGGTTAAAATGGACTGAACAGTGACCATCCGAAACTCTGCATGTTGAACTGATTTGTTCAAGATGCTGAAATCTAAAATTGGTCTCCAGTCCCCTATTTTCTTTGACACTAAAAAGAATCTTGAGTAAGCTCAGGATTCTAACTGGTCTGGCAGGATCTCTTGGATGACTCTTTTTCTAACAGCTTCTGTATTTCTAGTGCTCCTACTCTCCTCTGACTGGGTGGAACATCTGGAATTTTGCATACAGTTGGAGGCAGAAGACAGAAGGGAATTGTATAATCGCTGGAAATAATCTTCTGCACCCAAGTATCTCTTGTTACATCTAGCCAGGCTCACTGGTGCAAGGACAGTCGACCCCGACCACCTCCAAAGGGGGTAATCGGGCTTCCTTTCAGGACCACTAATAAGGTCAGTCAAATAAAGAATCTCTGGATCCCTGGTTCTGCGGGCCTCCTCTACCACGTGGATGGCATCTTCCATTAGAGTCCCCCCTCTGCCTCTGGTGGGGAGAGGGCTCTAATCTCTACATGTGTCTTGGAAATGACCCTTGGATTTCCTGAACCACATTTTCAGACCACCTAAAAAATATCACAAAGATGGGATGTAGTAAAGATGACTAGTAAAGTAGAAGTTAAAAGAAACAGAAGTTGAAGATAGGGAGTCTCTGCGAAGTGAAGGATTTGATGTAGAAGGTGTAACAGGTTACATCACAACATGACGGAGTGAGTCCTCAAAGTAAGGAGAAGCAGGAAGATCAGGAGACATCTGAAGAAATATGGACATGGAAAAGAAAAAGAGATTTAATATGGTGTGAGAAAGCAAAACTGACCAATACAAAAAGAGCAGCACCAAAGATATTTGAAGAGAAATACAGGCAAAGGAATCTGGACATTGAAAACTTTACAATACAAAAAATAAGACAAAAAGGAAAAGCAGAAAAGGAGATCAGTAATAGAGAAGTTAAAGAAACAGAAATTGAGGATATGGAGTACCTGCAAAGCGAATGATTTAGTGCAGAAAGTCTAATTCAGAAAGCGCCACAACAAGATAGAGCAATGGATATCGAAATTAAGGGGAAACCAGTGGAACAGGAAGCAACTGTCAAGTGCCATATGAAGATAATTTGGAGCCTTCTACAGGAAACCACTATAAACATTCACTTGAAGCTAGACAGCAAGGGAAGGAAAAGGAAACTGGAAACTCTGAAGCAGTCAATGATGAGGAGGGATAGTCCGGTGAGCTCCCATATGACACAGCAACAGATGGCATAGGATGAAACTGAAGAGAATGTGCCATAGGAGGATGCTATGGAATGCCCACAGGAATTAGAAGTGTATTTTTTTTTACTGTTTTTGCCTGATCTTCAAAAAAAAAAAAAAAAAACATTGTTTCCTGCCTTTCTAAGCTAGTATAGTCCAGTTTTCAGGCTAGTGCTGAATTCAGGGCTGTGATACTAGTTTCTGAGTTGCCCATACCTTACTTGGATAGAAGGAAATTTCTCTGTTCACCTGTGAGAGAGGGGAGTTTTGAGAAACCTATCTGCCCTGGAGGAGTGGTTCCAGCCCAGAAGTTAGTAGTTTATTGGCCACTTTGGGCTAATTTCTATCTCTTTCATTTACCTACTATAAAAAATGCGTTTGCACAGTTTTGCGCACCGGGCAGTGCCGGTTAGCTACGGTTAAATTATTCTGGCTCCACTAAGTCTCATCTTCAGTTTTTCCCTTGAAACTAGTCTAACTCTCAACCTAAGCACTCAAAAAGCATCTTACAGCCCAGCACTTGCTCAGACCTAATAGCAAGCACTAATATACCCTTACACTGATTGCCCAGCAGGGCAAGGCTCTTTATTCACCCCTCACCAACCAAGCGACTAAGCAGTTCACCCTACTATTCAGGCATGACCAAAGGGCAACTTCAGGTGCACTCTCCAGTCCAGCTGGTGAATCTGGGTATCCTGAGGCAATGCTACAACTGCCTCATGTACAGAGACAACCCTCTCCTCCTACCACAAAACACTAACATATGAGAGAGATGTAATTATACAGCCAGACTGGAAGCTAAGCTGTCTCCACCCAAGACTGCAACAGACAGTAAAGAGGAGAAGGTCAACACTTGCACCACAACTCCAGCCACACACAGACCTACTAAAACAGCACTGGCAAAAAATACACATAAATACACAAAATCATACTTGGAGGCTCTAAATAAAAACCTGCAAAAACATCAGAGACCTCCAAAGCAGACACCCAAACAACCTGCACTTCCCGTCACAAACCAGACAACACATAAAACACAAAATCAGTGTGCCGCACAATCACAGCCCTTAAGGCAAAATAACATACCTAACATACTAGTAAATAGGTGACTCTATAGTCAGGCACACTGACGTCCCACTCACTAGGCTGGAAAAGCAGAAGGTTACTGTTAGCTGCCTGTCGGTAGCCAGAATCCGCCACATAACACAAGCACTCAGGTCACTCCACAGCAAGTACAAATATGACTCTGTCATTGTTCATGCTGGTGTGAATGACCTGAGACGTACCTCCCTGGACTACATGAAAAGAGACATGGAAGAGCTCTCTGATCATGTAGCCCAGGCTGGTATGACCCTGACCCTGATTAGCATCCTGCCCTCACCAAGAATGATACCTCAGTATAAAGAAAAAATGATCAATTTCAACAATTGGCTAAGCTTCTGGTGTCATTCAAAGGTGATCCAGTGTCTGTCAGCCTGGGACAACATGCTCGACAAGCCGCGTTGCTTCGCAATAGACGGCTTGCACCTGTCACCACTAGGCTTTCGAATACTGGCCAAGGCTCTTGCTGCCCCCATAGTGCCTTTTTTAGGCAAGGCTCAAAAGTCAAACCCATCTCCGTAAACAGCACAATTAACAAAAAACTGAGGGTTTTGCTACTCAACGCCAGGAGTTTAGATCTCAAAATGCACGCACTCAAAGCACTCCTCAGTATGGAGAACGTCGACATCTGTGTAGTAACAAACTTGGTTCAAGGCTCCAGAGAGCACCCCAGAACTACCGGGCTACAACTCATACCACACGTTTCGGCCACAGAATATGGACCGAAACACAAAAGCAGGGGGTGTATCCATATTCATCAAGGATACCTACACCTCCAGGTTAGTGGCGCAGCATGATACCTCTGAGATCATCCATGTGCAACAAACATCGGGCAAATCTGCAATGCAAATTGTGGCCTGCTACAGATCACCCTCCATGACCCAGGACCACCACTCTGCCTTTCTGGAGACACTGGAAAACATGAAGGTCCTACCAAACACCCTGATATTGGGCGATTTCAATTACCCTACCATTCACTGGCAAAACTACTAGAGTACAAATTCCCAGGCCCAGCGCCTGGAATTCATCAACTCAAATGCCCTGGATCAGCTGGTAAACTCCCTTACCAGAGGTGAAAACATATTGGACCTGGTCATCACCAACATGGGCGACAAGTGTTCCACACCGAAAGTCAACCAGTCACTGGTTAGATCAGACCATAAACTAATCACTCTGGATGTCCACACCCCACCACCACCCCCAACTAAGGAAACCACAGTACAAAACTTTTCTAAAGCAAACTTCACCTTACTTAAGACAGAGGTGGCAAGTTTCACAGCCCCCATGCCAAAGGATAATGCTGCCCAAAATGCAGAAACCTTTACAAATACACTCTATGAGCACCTACAAGGATGCATGGATCGTGCCATCCTTAGCAAAACCAAGACTCACTCCTCTAAGAGAAGGAAACCAGTTTGGTGGACCCCTGCAATAAACAGGCTATACAATAGGAGGAGGAAACTAGTTCAGAGAAAAGCAAATCCCAAGAAAGAAAGACATCCCTGATCAGTATCAGTAAGAAACTGAGGTCCCTCATGAAATCATCCAAGGCTAACTTCGAAAGAAAACTAGCAAAGGATTCAAAAGATAAACACAAATCCTTCTTTAGCTATGTTAAGAATCTAAGTGGCAACTCGCAGATATGCACTGAACTAGTGCAAAATAGCACAAAATATATTGAACCTACTGATATTGCCAACATTCTGGCAGATCGATTCAGTGCAAACTTCACCCCCCTCTCATCTCCTAAAGGGTGCACAACAATACCGGAAAAGTGTAGTGTCCCAAAAATCACAGATCCACAGGTGAAAACAGCCCTTTCAAAAGCCAAAAACACAGCGTCAATGGGACCAGATGGTGTCCCAGGCTGCGTTTTGCACGAACTACAGAACAAACTAACCCCCCCCACCTAAACACACTGTTCAACCTCAGCCTCTCCACAGGCTACGTGCCCATAGAATGGAGCACAGCAATGGTTATTCATCCCCACAAAGGAGGGGCCACAAGTGACCTTGGTAACTATCGCTCCATAAGCCTGACTAACCTGGTCTGCAAGGCTACGGAGCGCATCATCATGGAACTCATTAACAAAGACATTGGGAACCGCCAAACACTTGACCCGACTCAGTTTGGCTTTGTTAAGGGCAGATCATGCCTACTAAACCTGGCTGACTTCTTCGAGACGGTCATCAAGGCTATAGACGAGGAAAAGGTGGTTCACACAGCCTATCTTGACCTCGCCAAGGCTTTCGACACCATTCCCCACTCTGGTATTACAGAAAAACTCACCAGCCTGAACATAAACCCCTATGTCACGAGATGGGTTGCCAACTGGCTTACAGACAGAACTCACACGGTAAGAATAGCGGGCTCCAGGTCCGACTCCAAACCAGTCACAAGTGGTGCCCTGCAAGGCTCAGTCCTGGGACCCCTACTGTTCGGCATATACTTCTCAGAAGTACAAGCAAACACAGGAGGACTACAGCTAACCAGGTTCATAGATGAATGCAAACTGGTAGCCATAATTGACTCTCCAGCTGACATGGATATCCTCCAAAAGGGCCTTACTGAGATGGACACCTGGTGTCAAAGTCATGGCCTCAAGCTCAATGCCAAAAAATGCATAGTCATCCCATTTGGGAAAAACAAAACACCCATGAATTACCACATAGGCGGCAGCCCCCTTAATACAGAAGAGATAATAAGAGATCTGGGGATCCAGGAATTTAGTAATCTCTCCTTTGACAATCACATTGCCAAAGTAGTTAGGAAATCCTTCTACGTGGCCCATCTAATTACTAAAGGGTTTGCATCTAGAAAAAAAGAGGTTATAGTGTTCCTCTACTCGTCACTCATTAGACCCATCATAGAGTACAATGCCCCATTTGGGATGTACCTCACAAGACACTTCCAACAGCTGGAAAGACCACAAAAGTACCTCACCAAGAGGATTACTGGTCTCAAATATATGTCCTATGCAGCCCGACTGAAAAAACTCCGGCTGTACTCAGTGGCATATTGCTTACTCCGAGGTGACCTGGTGACCTCTGCCTGACTTACAAAGCCATGTCCAACTCAGAATTGATGGACATGCTCCACCTAAAGAAATCCATGTCACTGTGTGCCATGCGCTCTAGTGAGCTAAAGCTCAACACAACAATAAATAGAACATGCTGGAGGACAGATTCTGTCACAGAGACTCCCCATGCTTTGGAACAAAATTCCAAATTACATCAGGCAGAGCCCCTCACTAAACTCAAGAGAAACCTTGACGAGTGGATAGGTAGCAGAAAATACACCCCTGGGATCACTTTATTGGCTCTGCTTGACACAGGATCAGTTAATTAATCAATGGGACGGCGAAAGCAGACACATTCTGGCTAGGCTTATAAATGCCCTCAGGCAGATAGCTTATTACCTACCTATGAACCTAAGGGATGTGCCCTCAGTTTGGAAGAAAATGAGCAAAGAGAACAGTTGCTTGATTTAATAGACATAGACAGATATATTAAGATCAGTGAAAGAAATAGACTGCAGAAGGTCAATAAAACCTAAAACGTCAGAAGTCTGATAAAACAAATGAACACAGTAATTAGGACTGTCCATAGAGATCCATGCAATACAACAGAAGTAAACAGGATATATTATTGTGCAGCTAAATTAACAACTGATAAAGTTCTACCACAAGATCACAGGGTAGTGAGGGATAAGGGGAGAAATTGCATACCATCATGGAAGTATCAACTAAAGAAAACTATAAAGCAATTAAGACAAGAAGTGTCATTGTTAGACTACAGAAGAGGGAACAGAGCAACAAACATATGAAGATATGATAAAAGCAAAGCGCAGTATTAGAACAGACCAGGATATATCATGCACTGTCGCAAATAAACTAAAAATTTCAGCACAGGCAGAAAAGCCTAGAAGATATATAGATAAATATAAAGGAAAAGTACAAAATAAGCAATTTACTGATGACCCAAAAAGGTTTTATAGAAAATTGAGAAACAAGGTAAAAGGAATTGAAAGACCGTCAAAAAAAAAGAAGAAATAGATACATTTTGGAGAAGTAAATATGAAGATCCTGTGGAATTTAACAAAGATAGTAAATGGATAGAAGAAGTAAAAAAGAATAAGAAGTTTAAACATACAGGATATGAAATGGGATGAAGTAACAGCCAGAGAGCTTGAAACAAAGTTAAGATAAGCCTCTAATTGGAAAACCCCAGGCCCAGATGCAGTACCTAACTTTTGGTTAAATGTATTAACATCTCTGCACAAAGATTTAGCCATGAATAAGAGCCATTTATATGCGCACCCTGGACAGACACCAACCTGGCTAACAACAGAAAAAACAATGCTCCTACTTTAGAGTGAACATGCAAGCTACCCTAAAAATTATAGACCAATAGCTTGCCTTCCGACAATGTACAAACTATACACAGGAATTGAAGATGACAGAGTTTATAGTCATTTAGAAGAAAATTCAATTATAGCAGTAAAACAAAAGGGCAACAAAAGGAAGGTATATGGAACAAAATATCATTTGTTGTTAAATAAAGTTATAGTGGAGAACTGTAAAAAGGGGAAGAATCTAAGTATGGCATGGACTGACTACAAAAAAGCATTTGATAGTATCCCACATTCATGGATAAAAGAGTGCTTAAAAACGTCTAAGATACACCCCTACACTGATCAACTACATTACAGTGACCATGAAACAGTGGCAGACCACTCTGCAATTAAGCCATGATACAGGACAAATTATTATCCCAGGGATAAAAATTCAAAGGGGGATATTCCAGGGTGACTCTGTCACCATTGCTATTCTGCCTTGCCCTTAACCCATTAAGCTCTTTACTTAACAGCTTAGGCCATGGCTATAATATGACTCCTAGAAAACAAAGTATAAAGACTTATCTTCTCTTTGTCGATGATTTAAAACTGTATCGCTCATCAATTAAGGAACTGAAAGCACAACTGCAGATTGTCAAAACTTTTTTAGATGATATAAGAATGTAATTTGGTCTTGATAAATGTGCAAAAGCAACCTTTACAGCAGGAAAACTGCAGCAGCAGGAAATTTTTTGGGACAAGAATGTGATATAAAAGAACTTGAGCAAGAGGGAGTGTATAAGTATTTGGGAATTCATGAAGGATCAACAATAAAACATGAACAAATGTGAATAAAAAGTACAGTTGTGTACACTTACCATAAATGTAGATGTTCAAGTGTATTCACTGTTGCAGTCATTAAATTTGGGTAATCTGCTGGCAGGTTGCCCTCAGTTGGCCTGAATAACAAAGTCTTGGGTCCTGTGTCGGTTGCTGTCTCCTCTTCCATGACGTCAGGGGTATAAAACATGTAGCCAACGCCATTTTAATCAGTTTTTCTTGCCCCAGATGTCAAGTGCACCCCCCCCTCCATGGAGAGCAAAAAAATATATACAACTATAAATACATACATGCACTTTAGAACACATAAAATTTACCTTCAACTAAAAGCAAATACATCACAAAGGCTATTGAGCATAGTGAAGGAAAGAAGAGGTATAGAAAGGGAGTTGGAATGCAACAGTGAATACACTCGAACATCTACATTTATGGTAAGTGTACACAAATGTACTATGTTCTTCATGTTTCACTGTTGCAGTCATTACATTTGGGTAGAATCCCAAAGCTATGGATGGGAGGATGGAACTAAACAGCATTAGGAGCAGCTATAAGGTCCTGCAGGACTGCAGTGGCAAAGCCTGCCCTGGATTTAGAGAAAAGAGGTAAATGATAATGCTTTGTGAACGTATGAAATAAACACCAAGTAGCAGCTTCTAGAATGTCTCTGGTAGGGACCCCTCTGAGAAAAGCTGCTGAAGTAGAGGCAGCCCTGGTGGAATGGGATTTGATCCCCTTGGGCACAGGTTTACCATGGTGCAAGTAGCAGAAACGAATGCAATGGCTTATCCACTTAGAAATAGTCTGCTTTGATATAGCCTTCACCTCTGATCCTGCAGCAAATGCTACCAGTAGTTGCTCAGACTTTCTTAGAGATTTTGTCTTATTTAAGTACAATCTTAGTTGTCTGTGTACATCCAATGAATGCAGAATCCACTCCCCCTTGTTCTGCGGATTTGGGAAAAAAGTTGGTAGGTGAATGGTCTGGTTAAGGGCCACACTGGATACCACCTTAGGCATAAAAGAAGGATTGGTCCTGAGGGCCACCCTGTCGGGGTAAAAAATAATGAAAGGCTCCACTACCATGAGAGCCTGTAGTTCTGAAACCCTTCTAGCTGAAGTGACTGCCAAAAGAAAAGTCGTTTTCCAAGAAAGAAATTTTATATCCGCAGTAGCTGCTGGTTCAAAAGGAGGCAGGGTGAGGTTTTCCAGCACAAAACTGAGGTCCCATGCAGTAGATGGCACTCTCCTGGGAGGCCTTACATTTTTGGCCCCTCTGAGATACTGTTTTAGCAGTGGATGAGAAAAGAGGGGAGGCTCTGTGTTGTAATGAGCCGCGATGGCAGAGGCATGGAATTTTATTGATGAAAAAGATAGGCCCTTGTCAAGCATCTCAGTTGAGTATTGTAAAATCTGAGGAATATTGGACTTTGCTGTGTCTATTCCTTGCGCTTGGTTCCAAGCACAGAATCTCTTCCATTTATCTGCATAAGATTTTCTAGTACAAGGCCTTCTGGCTTCCCAAATGACATCCATCACAGGTTTACGGAGAGATGTGGTTTGAATAATTAGTTGATTAGCCATGCTGCAAGATTCAGAGTTTGGAGCGGAGTCTGCAGAATTTGATAGTTCTGCTGAGACAATTGATGAGGTGTTTGAGGCAAGTACCACGGAGGAAAGTGAGACATATTTCTGAGAAGCGAGTACCAGTGTTGGCGAGGCCAGTCCGGAGCAATCAGAATTATTTTTGTTTTTTCCTGTCTGACTTTTAGTAAGACCTTGGAGAGCAGAGGCAGAGGGGGAAGGCATAGACTGATAGGTTTTTCCAGCTGAAGGACAGAGCATCCACTTTCCATGATTTTTTGTGATGAGTTCTTGTGCAGAATTTGTCCAACTTATAGTTTTGGGGAGAGGCAAATATATCTATGTCTGGGCTCCCCCATTTTAGTGTCAACATGCTAAAGCTTTGTGGATCCAGTTTCCATTCATGTGGGTCCATAAGATTTCTGCTTAGATCGTCTGCCAGAGTATTTTGCTTTCCTGGCAGGAATTGAGCTTGAAGATGTATTTGGTAAGTCAAGGCTGTGTTCCACAAGGTCACGGCTAGTCTGCAAAGGGGGTAGGAGTGGGTACCCCCCTGCTTGTTTATGTACCACATAACTGTGGTGTTGTCCGTCTTTATTAGTAGTTGTCCTGGATGAAGGAAGTCCTTGAAGGCTGTCAGAGCATTCTGTACAGCTAGCATTTCTTTTTGGTTGATATGTAGATGCATTTGATTTGGGCTCCATTTGCCCTGAATGCATCTTCCTGCCAGATGGGCCCCCCAAGCATAGTCTGATACGTTTGTAGTCAGGGTTTGGGTGGCAGGGGGTAGAATGAATGACAGTCCCTTGTTTTGGTGACATGCCTCTGCCAACACCTGCTGCAGGCAGGGAATGAGAGGAATCATTGTTTCCAGGCTGTGACAATGTTGACTCCATAAGCTTTTTAGGTACCATTGACGTTTCCTCATATGCAGTCTTGCATATGGAATTAGTAGAATGCAGGATGCCATGAACCCCAAAGCCTGCAGACTTTGTCTTGCAGATAGCTGGGTTTTTGTTGCTAGTTGTTTGAAGTATGCCAATTGCACAAAGCATTCTCAACAAACTCTGCTGCCTCAACCAAGCCTCTCCCAGACGAATCCAAGGAACTTTTGCCCTGATTTATCCCTTGAGACTACTCCTGGGTGGACCCCAAAACTAATATTTTTACAACGTCTGCCAATTGCACAAAGCATTCTCAACAAACTCTGCGGCCTCAACCAAGCCTCTCCCAGATGAATCCAAGGAACTTTTGCCCTGATTTATCCCTTGAGACTACTCCTGGGTGGACCCCAAAACTAATATTTTTACAACGTCTGCCAATTGCACAAAGCATTCTCAACAAACTCTGCTGCCTCAACCAAGCCTCTCCCAGACGAATCCAAGGAACTTTTGCCCTGATTTATCCCTTGAGACTACTCCTGGGTGGACCCCAAAACTAATATTTTTACAACGTCTGCCAATTGCACAAAGCATTCTCAACAAACTCTGCTGCCTCAACCAAGCCTCTCCCAGACTAATCCAAGGAACTTTTGCCCTGATTTATCCCTTGAGACTACTCCTGGGTGGACCCCAAAACTAATATTTTTACAACGTCTGCCAATTGCACAAAGCATTCTCAACAAACTCTGCTGCCTCAACCAAGCCTCTCCCAGACGAATCCAAGGAACTTTTGCCCTGATTTATCCCTTGAGACTACTCCTGGGTGGACCCCAAAACTAATATTTTTACAACGTCTGCCAATTGCACAAAGCATTCTCAACAAACTCTGTTGCCTCAACCAAGCCACTCCCAGACGAATCCAAGGAACTTTTGCCCTGATTTATCCCTTGAAACTACTCCTGGGTGGACCCCAAAACTAATATTTTTACAATGTCTGCCAATTGCACAAAGCATTCTCAACAAACTCTGCTGCCTCAACCAAGCCTCTCCCAGACGAATCCAAGGAGGTATGTGCCTCAGCTGCCTAGCCTTAATGGTATAATCTGTAAGCCCTGTTAGGTGTTCTGTTGCTCCCTGCCAGGCAAGCCAGCAGCCTAAACCCCTCTTATTTTCCTATCCATGTTCTTCCCTCTCATCTAGTTCCCTGATTTACTCTTGCTGCTCCCTTAGTCCAACCCTGTCCACGGTGTGCCCTGGTGTGCTAATGTGCACTTTGCATTTGTCTACTAGTTGACATCCTCTCCCCACTAATATCTACTTTTATTTCACTACTCTAATATTCTCCTTAAACTCTAACTTCTCCTTTTCTCCCTCCCTCTCTCTGTTTATACTATAGCCCACTCCTACCCACTATTTCCAGGTCCTCTCTACTTACCTTTCTGCTAGTCAACATTCCATTGATTGGTTTTCGATCCTCCCCTGACCCCCCTTTGGTTTTACCCGCTCCGTTCGCCCTGCGGGCTCACTCCGCTCCCCTACCCTGCCCCCAATTGCCACCCGCCCCCAGTACCTCTACCTTTATCTCCCCATAACCACACCCACCTTGAATTTGGCCAGTCAAAAACCACAACTCTAACTCCCATTCCTTCCCACTTAATTAAATTCATCTTCCTCTCATTGACTAATCACCTAGCCAATCGAACTTATTTACCATCTCAACTCCCACCCACAACCCACATACCCTCTAATCCTTCATAACTCTCCACTCATTCACCTTTATTAGTCACTAAATAATTCATTTACCTACACCTCTCTTACTACCACATCTACTTTTACTACAACTAAATAACCTTAAATAGCCCCTCTTCACAATGCTTCCAAAATCCTCATTCTTACTTACTCTACTCCTTATCTTAACCTATCTTTACTACCTCACCCAGCCCAATTATTCCTACCACTCCCAACACTTCCATGTAACTAACCATCTTATCTCTTCTCTCTCACACCCAAACACTCCAATTTCACCACACCTGTGCCCTCTAGAAAACCATTTACTTTTTCCATACAAACTTATCACCTCTCAAAAATGCACTACACACACAGTTGTTTCCAAATCCTACCAAATCATAAGAGAACCAAATCTATTCTCTAAACTATCCAACTATTTCTCCAAACTATTCCGATATTTCATTAGCAACCTTTTATCTGGTGACATCCATCCTAACCCAGGTCCTACCTCCTCATCCAGTTCAGGCAAATCCTTACTACTTACCTCCTTAAACTCCCAAAGTATAGTTAACAAAATCCCTAACCTCCATGCCTGGTTGATACACAATAAACCGGACATCCTATCTATCTCAGAAACATGGCTAAAGCCCCATATAAAAGACTCTGAAATAATTCCACCAAACTATTCTATCATTAGAAAAGACAGGTCCCACAAGAAAAGTGGAGGAGTAGCTCTCCTCTACTCATCCTCCATGTCAGTTACACCTTATAACAAACCTACTCCTCAATTTAACAACGCTGAACTACTCATAAATAGAAGTTATGTTCTTACCATAACGTTCCATGTTAGTTGTCTTCTTCTCGCCTTCTTCTTGCTGGATGGGTTCGGAGCCGACCTCGGCTCCGACTCGGCCACTCTAAAGCTCGAGAGTTGGTTCCACCGGCTCGAGGCTCCCCTTATATCCCACAATGCTAGGCGAGAGTTACCTCAGATCTCGTTTGTAAGCTAACCCCAGCTTATGATAGTAACAGTATAAAACAGAATAACTATAACAGAGTCCACCTCTAACAACAGGGAGAAGAAGGGTGACCTACATCCTGAAACAAGAAATATGCATAATAGCATATAGCTAAGAAAGAGGTGGTAGAAAGAGAGGTCACGATCACAACTCCTCTAGGACTGTCCAGGCCAGGGGAAGGAGGGTGGGGCCTTAAGAAGAAGGCGAGAAGAAGACAACTAACATGGAGCGTTATGGTAAGAACATAACTTCTATATGTTAAGTTGTCTATCTCGCCTTCATTCTTGCTGGATGGGACCGTCCCTAGCACCTTGTCCCGGGTGGCCTAACGGAACAGACTCCTGAGAACAGTGGAACCAAAATTAGCTCTATGCCTAGAAGCTAAATCCAACTTATAATGGGAAATAAAAGTGTGAGGAGTAGCCCAAGTAGCCGCTGCACAAATGGTGTCAATAGGCAGTCTGTCTTGGAAGGCTAGAGAAGTAGCCAAAGCTCTGGTGGAATGGGCTTTAGGTTTATTAGGCAGTTTTGGTGTCTAATCTCATAAACAAGGGTAATCAGAGATGTTAGCCATCTGGATAAAGATACCTTTGAAACTGGAAGTCCCTTTCTGCTTTCCGCATAGGAGACAAACAGCTGATCAGATTTTCTGAATAGTTTCGTCCTGTCTAAGTAGTACCTTAATTGACGATGAACATCCAGGTAGTGTAATTTTGTTCAGACCTATTTGAATACTCCGGGAAAAAGACAGGAAGGTCAATGCATTGGTTTAGATTTGATGTTGAAACCACCTTAGGCAAAAAGGACGGGTTAGTTCGTAAGGAAACTCTGTCCTTATGAAACACAAGGTAAGGAGAACGACAACTGAGTGCTTGAAGTTCTGAAATTCTTCTAGCTGATGTGATAGCCACCAGAAAGAGAGTTTTCCATGATAATAACTTTAAGGAACATGAAGCTGCAGGTTCGAAAGGGGAAAGAATCAAAGAAGCAAGAACTAAATTTAGGTCCCAAGGAGAAGGAGGATTTCTTACAGGAGGTCTGAGAAGAAAAACTCCTTTCAAAAGGCTTTGCAGAGTTTGTGGGACATTAGGGCAGATTCAGAAATACCCACATGGAAATTAGAAATAGCTGCCAATTGAACCTTAAGAGTAGATGGAGATGAACCTGCATGGAAGAGTTCAGCTAGAAAATCAAGGACTAGTTGGATGGAAGCGGTGAAAGGATCTATGTCCTTTCCTTGTGCCCAATATGAGAAGCGTTTCCACTTACTCAAATAAATCTTTCGAGTGGAAGATTTATGGGAAGCTATCAAAATATCTCTAACAGAGTGAGATAATTGAGGAAGCCTGGCTACGGTTGGAAGTGGAGGAACCAAGCAGTGAGGTTCAGAGAGGGGAGGGAGCGATGAAACTGACCCGACTGATGGATCAAAAGATCTGGAACTAGGTCCAGATTCCACGGTCGCTCCAAAAGAAATCGATGTAGAAAGGGGAACCACACTTGTCGAGGCCAGTAAGGAGCAATGAGGATCAATGAGGCCTTCTGAGCGATAGCTTTCTGTATTACTTGAGAGATCAGTGGGAAAGGAGGAAATGCATACAGAAGTCCCTGGGGCCAAACTTGGACTAGCGCGTCCCTGCTGGGTTGGCCTGGTAAAGGGAATAGAGTGAAGTACTCTCTGCACTTGCTGTTTTGGGGAGTAGCAAAAAGATCGCAGCAAGGCTGACCCCACTTGAGAAATATCTCTCTCACTACAGAGTCTTTCAGGGACCACTCGTGAGGCATGAGAATAGCTCTGCTCAACTTGTCCGCAATGTGATTGGACTTCCCGGGGATGTGCGTTGCTATCAGAAAACGCTGAGAAGAAATCGCCCATTGCCACAGTCTGAGTGCTTCTCGACACAGGGGGTATGATCTGGTTCCGCCTTGTTTGTTGATGTACCACACTACAGACATATTGTCTGTCTGGATTGCAATCGTTCCCAAGGGAAGAGAGTCTTGAAGGGCTTGCAACGCTAAAAGCACTGCTCTCATCTCCAGAACATTTATGTGCAAGTGGCATTCGTTTGGTTGCCATGTGCCCTGGACTGTCCTGCCCTGATAATGCCCCCACCCGATCAGGGAGGCATCCGTTGTCAGAGTAGCAACCGGAGGAGGTGGAACAAATGGTCTCCCCAACAGGAGCTGGGGAAGACATCCACCACATGAGATGCTTTTGCACGCTTGCGTGATCATAATGGTGTGAGACATTGGAAGTTCCTGGTATGACCATTGAGAAAAAAGCATCCACTGAAGGATCCGCATGTGGTATCTGGCCAATGGGAGGAGAGGTATGGCGCTGCCATGATTCCCAACACCTTTAGAACTAACCTGGCCTTGGCTCTGTTGTTGTTGAGAAGAAGAGACACCAATTTTGAATGTCTGATATCCTTTGGTTCGTTAGTGTTGCAGACATGTTTACAGTATCTAAATTTGCGCCTATGTAGGTAATAGTACGACAAGGCGACAAAACAGACTTTTCGCAATTTATTGAGATACCCAGTTCTTGACAGGCGAAAAGTGTAATCTCTGGCCATCAAAAGGAGATGCTTGGTGGGAGCTGTGAGGAGCCAGTCGTCCAAATATGGAAACACCTGGAATCCTTGTCGTCTCAGGTGAGAAGCTACCACTGCCATGCATTTGGTAAACACCCGGGGGGCAGTGGTGAGACCAAAGGGCAGGGCCCTGAATTGAAAATAACTGGTTCCCAGCCTGAAGCGGAGGAATCTTCTGGAGCGCCTGTTCATTTTTATGTGATAGTACGCGTCCTGAAGGTCTATAGAGCACATCCAGTTTCCTTTTCCCAACAGGGGAAGAATGGATTGCAGCGTGACCATCCGAAATCTTGTTTTCCTGACCGATCTGTTCAAGATACTGAGATCCAAAATTGGTCTCCAGTCCCCTGTTTTCTTTGGAACTAAAAAGAACCTTGAGTAGATTCCGGATCCTAGTTGGTCTGCTGGCACTGGCTGAATAGCTCTTTTGCAAGCAGTTTTGAAATTTCCAAAGCTGCTATATCCCTTTGAGCGGGTGGAACATCTGGAAGGGATTTTTGACTGACTTGGAAAGCGAAGAAAGGGAATAGAATAACCTTCGGAAATGATGGACTGTACCCATTTGTCTTGTGTCAGGGATAGCCAGGCTTCTGGGTACAGTGACAATCTTCCCCCGGCTGCCTCCGAAGATGGGCAGTCGGGCAACACCTCAGGGATGCTGAAAGGGCTTATCGGACGGCGTTTCTCGATTGCCCTGGTTCTGCGGACCCCCTCTGCCTCTAGGGCGGCGTCTACCATTGTTGTTCCCCTCTGCCTCTGGCGGGAACCGATTCTGTGCGTCAGGCGAAGTCCCTTGAGATTGTTTACGGAACCACATCTTTCCCCCCTTCTGGCCTTTGGGGTAAGGCCTAGAAGGAGTGGAAAAACGGACTCCGACGGCAGAAAGGGTCTTGCCATCCGTCTCGCACCTAGTCAGGGTTTCTTTCACTTGTGGACCAAAAAGGGATGATCCATCAAAAGGGGAGTTTGTGAAAGACGTCTTGAAAGGTTCCGCAAAATTGCATAGCCGCATCCAGGCGTGCCTACGTAAGGCTACCCCTGTTCCTGCGGCTCTGCTCGCTCCATCGGCCGCATAAGAGAGGAGGCGCATGGAGGAGTTGGAAATAGAATTAAGGATAGCCAGCTGCGTGTTCATTTTTTCTTGGAAACCCGCAGCTGTAGGGTCCTTAAGCATTTCACTCGCTTCTTTGATCAAGTCCCTTTGAAGACGAGTGAAATGGCACAGGTAATTCAGCGAACGCATAGTAAATGTCGCTGAGGAGAACATCCGCTTCCATACCTATCCATGGACCTAGATTCCTTGTTAGGTGGATGGACAGGCACTGAAGGATCAGCCAGTTCCTTCTTTGTGGCGGCAGCTACCACCATAGCATCCACAGAGACTCCTTTTGATAAAAATTCCTTGTCTGCTGGAGCTGTGATGAATTTGGAGGGTCTCCTGGGAGTGGGGTCCACTGAATCAGGAGCCGTCCATGCCTTTTAGCAACCACCTGCATGAGGGGTGAAGGGGGACACCCAGGAGGTGGAAGGGCGAGAGTCAAACGGCTCAAGATACCCAGATTCTTCCCCCGAAGGGTTGAGGGCTGGTCAATTTCCCTCTGTTTAAGGATCTCCAGAATGTCTGCAAAGAGACATCTTCAGAAGGGGAACGGGGAACCCTCAGAATCATCCAGATCTGTGTCGGACGTGATAGACTCAGGTGAGTCAATGTGCTTCCTCTTGCACTTCCTCTTCCAAGGGGGCTCTTCTGCCAAATCAGGAGAGGCCTCGGAAGAGGATGAAATCCCACAGGGGCTCCTGAGGAGTTGGCTCTCTGCGGTCCGGGATGAGGGAGTGAGTCGACTTACCCTGAGGCAGCATAGAGGAGGGGCTGGCGGAGCCGACTGTGGAGTAGAGCCAGGCTCTAACACACTCCGCATGACCTCGAAAGCACCCCTGTCAGGCAGAGCCAGAGGTCCCAGCTCCGAGGAGCTAAAGACCCCCTCGGCACCGACAGTGATGGCTCGAGGCCGATGTCGGAGCCGAACTCACCAGCGCAAGCACCGAGAGGGAGAGGGGGTCGGACAAGGGTCGATGCCACTCACCTCCTCGGAGCCGACGAGGGAAGTCCGGCACCGAGATTCCTCCATGGAAGAAAACGGAGCCGACGACGGAGCCGAAGACAATTGTCTCGGCTCCGAGGTGACCACAGTCTCGGTTCCGACACGACCCGGCTCGAGCTCAAGAGAGTCGAAGGAGGAAGGAGTTGATGGACGGGACAGGCACCGACTGATGAGTCGGGCTCTGAAGCATCTGGGCCAGTGCCTCAGACTTGAGTAGTCGACTCACCACCCTCTGAAGGTCATGATCGGACAACCTCGATGACCTAGAGGAATGAGACCTTTGGCTCCGTTCAGACAGCAGGGGAGAACCTGGAGCGAATGAACGGAGCCAAGAGAAGGTGACCTAGACCTCTTTCTGGTTGTCGGCTCCGAAGGTCTTGTCGGAGCCGACACAGGTACCTCGATAACCTCGGCTCCGGCCGGGCGAGGAGCCACAGAAACTGTGGACTGAGTCTTATCGGCTCCAGCCGGAGCCGATAAAGGCAAAGGTTGAACAACCTGAGGTCTCGGCTCAGAAGCCGGAGCCGAAGACCTCGATGCCTTGGAGGGCTTCCCTGTTGAGACAGACAGGGAATCCTCAGGCTTCAACAAGCCTCTCAAAATGAGCTTGTTTTTTCTTTCCTGCAGGACCCTGGGGCTGAAGCCATGGCAGACAGCACAGGAGTCCTGCAGGTGCAAAGGCCCCAGACAATAGACACAAGAGGTGGGGGCGTCTGTCAGAGACATTGTCTGACTGCACGCATGACACTTCTTGAATCGAGACCTTTGCTTCTTTAGACATAGCCTAACTGGTGAACACAAACACACACTCAAACACACCAGTTATACCCTGTCAAAAAACACAATTATAGTAAAAATATACTAAAAATAAGTACAATAAGCAGTAGTACACTACACAAACACTCCCTAGGGAAGGGAAGGCCTAAGGCCCAAGGGAAGAACTAAAAGTTCTTTTGACAAGAAACGGGAAGAAAATAGGTTCGGGGATAGAGTTTAATGAACTACACTAATTTAGGAATAATTAAACTAAAAAAGGGGAAACAAGAGTAACTTTTTATAGAAAAAGCTAAAACTTACCAGGAACCGGTAGAAAAACCAACCTCGAAGCTGTAGCGGCAAATGAGATCTGAGGTAACTCTCGCCTAGCATTGTGGGATATAAGGGGAGCCTCGAGCCGGTGGAACCAACTCTCGAGCTTTAGAGTGGCCGAGTCGGAGCCGAGGTCGGCTCCGAACCCATCCAGCAAGAATGAAGGCGAGATAGACAACTTAACATCTCTACTTCAAATTAACAAACACATATGTATCGTTTCCCTCTATATCCCCCCAGGGGATAATATTTCCACACTCGAAGACATCCTCTCCTGGCTCACCAACAACATTAGCAATGAAACAATAATCTTAGGTGATGTGAATATCAACTGGGCCTCAATCCAGTCTCCCACACACCCACTCAACGTCAACCTATATAATTTTTCACAACTTATCACCTCTATAACACACCCCTCAAAATACCTCTCCAACGGCAGCATCCTGGATTGGATCTTAGTCTCTCATCCCCATTATTACTCAAACAATGGTACTCTCCCCGATCCTCTTAGTGACCACCTACCCATCCACACCTACAGACTCCCCTTACTACTAGATCGCACCCACAATTATATTACCTTACGTAACCAAAAAAACTTCAACCCATCAACCTTTGTTAACTCCCTAAAAGCAATAAACTGGAACTGTCTAAAAACCTTACCTTTAGATAATGCAGTTGCCCACTTCAACGCAACTTTCTTAAATATACTAGACTTCCTTGCTCCACTAAGAACAAAGAGAATAAAAATTAAAACCACCCCTTGGCTTACCAAAAACACACTAGCTACAATGCGGCAAAGAGATAAAGTCTGGGCACACTATCAGAAAAATAAGTCCCCCCTCACCCTTAATGAATATAAAATACTTAGAAACAGGGTAAAAAAGCTCATCATCCATGATCGACAACATTACTTTTCTATACTCCAAAACAATAACAAAACAAATCCTCAGAAATTCTGGAAAGGTGTCTCCACTCTACTTAATCCCAGTAAACCTGTCACCCCACCCCAGACCCTAATGCCCCAGATGCCGACTTAGCTACTCAATTCAACTCTTTTTTCATTGATTCTATTTTAAAATTAACCTCTTCTTTCTCTAACACTTTCGCCAACTCACCCCCATCCACCCCAAACAACACCCCACCCTGCACTACTACCACTCCCCCTCTCACATCCACTAACTCTGTACCCTCTACCTCTACTCCTACTCTCACTTCCTCCACATCTTCTTCACCCACTAATACCCCCTCTCCACACTCCCCACCATTCACACTAAGACCCATACCCACTTCTACTATACAAAACTCCTTCAGAAACTAAAACCTAGCACTAATGCTCCTGATAACATCCCCTCCTATTTTCTTAGCATATCTGCTGAAGCAACTGCCTACCCCATTAGCATACTAATCAATCGCTCTATCCAAGAAGGCATAGTTCCCCAAATCTGGAAAAAAGCCTTCATCATACCTTTACATAAGGGTGGTAACAATAACAATGTTAATAACTTTCGCCCCATCGCTATCCTCTCTCCCATCGCTAAACTCCTGGAAAAATGTATTCAACTACAACTCCTTCCTTATCTCTTAGATAACCACCTAACTCCCACACAACATGGATTCAGACCTAATCACAGTACTATGACAGCACTCCTCTCCTTCCTTGAAACTGTAAATAAAGCCCGGGACTCGGGCCTTACTGTCTCTACCCTTCTACTCGACCTCTCTAAAGCCTTTGATACTATCTCACACAGGCTGCTTCTAACCAAACTTGCAAAACTTAACCTATCTCCCTCATCACTGAACTGGTTCTCCAGCTACTTAACCAATAGATATCAAGCAGTAAAATGGAAAAAGGCAACCTCCTCATTCCTTAATACCCCAACCGGAGTTCCCCAAGGCTCCATATTAGGACCCTTCCTCTTCAACATATTTATAAATGATTTCCATACCGCTATCCCTCTCTCCAATATCATCCAATATGCAGATGATTCTACCATTATCTGCTCTGCCACATCTATCCCCTCCCTCCTAAAACTAACCCAGGATGCTTTTTCAACCACTGAGCAATGGATGAAAGATAATCACTTGGCACTAAATGCCTCTAAAACCAAGTTAATGATTTTCACCCCTTCTAAAGTCAACTCTATCAATATAAACACCTTCTCTATTAATAGTCAAAATAACATTCCTCTGGAGCTAGTGTCAGAGACCAAACTACTTGGAGTCCAAATTGACAACCAACTAAAATTCAACTCCCATCTACAACTAAATATCAAAAAAACCCCATCAAAAAATTGGTATGCTTTATTGGCAAAAGTACTTCCTTACAACTGCCACTAAAATCACTCTTTCCACTTCCTTTCTTATTCCTTCCCTTCTCTATGGAGCCCCTCTTCTAACTAATCTGCAAAGATCTTTAAAAACACAGCTCTCCTCCTGTTGCAACAAAATTGCCAGGTTTGCTACCAGCCAAAGGTCTTCTACCCACCATTGTTCCTCTCTCCAACAACTAAAATGGCTAGAACTACCCAAACATCTCACCTATACTCAACTGTCCCTCGCTCATAAGCTCATTTTCAACCCCTCCCTCTGTCCCTTCCTGTCCACCGTCTTTAAACTGCACCTTCCTGATAGAGTATTAAGGTCCAACAACCAAAATCTACTTGAAATGTATAAACCTACTCGTCCCCCAGGCAAAAATCTTCTATCACATGGCCTTGCACGCCTCTGGAACTCCCTACCTCCATCCATTCGTACCACCTCTAACCATTTTAATTTCAAAAAATCTCTTTATTCTTACCTAGCATTACAGTGGGAATGCTCCTGCTTGCACCCTATATAACAAACACTAAAATTCACAAGTCCTCCTAACTCTAGCACTCTCATTAAATTTAGGGCATCTGCTAGAATACTGTCTTGAGATTCTGCAAGAATACTGACTCTTAACTTGTACCGAATTCTCATATTAACTTTGTACACCCCTTATAATGTGTATTTGATACAAGTTTCATTAATTGTCAACTTATTTGTAATGTTTGTTTATAATATGGATTTCCTGCTTGAATTGTTACAATGTATAATGCATTTGTATTGTTTGTATTAATATGTATTCCTACTTGAATTGTTACAAATGTATAATCATCTCTAATAACCTAATGTAACATTATTTTGTCTGGAGCTTTTCTCCCCAGGACTCCATTGAAAACGGGTTCATCTTGGCCCAATGGACTATCCTGGTAAACCAACTGCAAATAAATAAATAAATAAAATGTTGTCAATTGAATTTGTTTGTCTGGAGTGAAGTAAGCCATCTGGGCAGTTGTATTCAAGCTTGCACCCAGGAATGTAATTATTTGAGAGGGTACCAGTTGTGATTTCTTTTTGTTTATGGTGTACCCTAGGCATGCTAGAAGCCTTTTTACAAATGCCAGATGCTGAAGAAGAGTGCCCTTGTCCTCTGCCTGAATGAGACAGTCGTCCAGATATGGAGAAATTTGAATGTTTCTTTGTCTGCAAAATGCAATTACTGGTGCCAGGCACTTTGTGAAGACCCTGGGCACAGTAGATAAGCCAAAGGGCAGTGCAGAGAACTGGTAATGCAAAAAGCCTGCTTTGAAGCGGAGGCATCTTCTGCAAGATTCCCTGATTGGGATATGCAGGTATGCCTCTTAAGTCTAGAGTTATCAACCAGGCATTCTTGCCTAGCATAGGCAGTAGCTGTTGTAAAGTCAGCATTTTGAATTTTGGAATGTCCAGGAAAGTATTTAGAATGGTTAAGTCCAGAATTGGACACCAGGATTTGTCTTTTCTGGGTACCAGGAAAAGTCTTGAATAAAACCCTTGTCCTTTTTCCTTTTCTGGTAGTGGTTGAATATCCCTCATATCCATGAGGGACATGACTTGTTTCTGGGTCTCTGCCCACTGATTTGGTGGCAGATCTGGCCATCCGTTTGGAATTGGCAAAGTATAGAAATGAAATCTGTACCCCTGGGATACTATATTTAAGACCACTTGTCCTGGGTAATTAGATGCCAATTTTGAGCATGAAGTGCTAGTTTTCCCCCCAAAGGGGCTGCCAAAAGATAAGTGCTTGGAGATGGTAGAGGAAAATCATTGAGACTGTTTACTGTAGGGTGGTGCTTTGCTAACTCCTGATTTGGAGGTGGAGGCACCCCATTGTTTTGTCCTGTAAGATCCTTGTGACAGGAACATGGAGCCTTTGGAGCGTCTGGGTTTGGACTGAGCAGCTCTGTTGGACACTGGAAAGGACCAATTCTTAGTAGGCCAGTGTCTACTGAACCTGGGTGGCTGCACTTGCAAGAAATCTTTTACAGTTTGCATAAATTTAGCTTTGTCTTCCATCTTTTTTAAAACCTCTTGTGCCTTACTGCCTTGACTGTCCTGCTGTAAAGGAGCATCCAACAATTTAGCTTTAACATGATCAGGCAGATTTTGCTCCTTGAGCCAAGCATACCTTCTTATCACAGATCCAGTTACGGCGGCCCTGCAAGAGGCCTACAAGGAATCAAAACCACATTGCAAAGTATGCTTTCCAACCTGTTCTACTGAATGCAATAAATCCTGTAACTATTTTCCACACAATGAGAAATCATCATTTTCTGTTTCAGTAAGCCCATAACATGCTGTTGATATTTAAGCATATGATACTGGCAGTTTAAAACCCTGATTGCCAAGGTTGCAGACGTATAAACCTTCTTACCCCATCTATCCAGCGCCCTGGAGTCTCTATCAGAAAGTGTAGGATTTTTAGCTGTAGAGGCCTTAACACCCTTGGGACCCTGAGAGATAGTTTCAGGGTCAGCAGCAGGATTTTAAAAGAAATTTGTGGGAGTCAGGAACCCTGTAATATCTGTCTGGCTTACTAGGAGCTAGAGGCAGGGAATCAGGGAGCCATGCTTGATTCAGAGAAAACATCATTAACAATGTCTAATACAGGAGGTATAGAAAAAGGCCTATGCTGAGGAGGAAGAAGAAGAAAATCCCTAAGCCTCTTTTTGGATTCTGAGAAGTCCTGACTCTCCCAATGAAAATGTTCCCATAAAGTAGGCAAAATCTCTCCAAAAGATAAATCCTCAGGAGAAGAAGCAGAAGGGATGGATTCCTCTGTATCAGAGTACTCATAAGGTGGGATAGAAAATTTCTGATCAGAACAGGAATCAGAATTAATGGAAACCTGATCTGAAGATTCATAATCAGTGCCTTGCCTAGGCGTCTTGGCAGGGGGGGAGGTTGGGGACCCCTGATCAGGGTAATTAAATCCTCAGCCATTTTGATCATTTGTTTTTTAGGCATAGGGGCCTGAGCATATGGCTCATGCGTCAGTTTTTTTTTTTTTTTTTTAGACATTTTAGACAGAAGTAGGTTTTGGCCTTGATTTTGATTATGGCGTCGGTTTAATATACAAATGTTGAGGCCTGAAAACACCCTCAGAAGCCGGTGCCTGGCTCAGCGGCTCCAGACCCATCCAAGGGAGAGACATCCGCGGGTTGAATACTTGCAGAAACTCGCGGCATACCGGACTCCGAATGGGTCTCGATATAGGCCTGTGAGTCAAAGGTAGTGGGCATCAGGGGCTGCGAAAGCGCCTCACTGTGTACGGGTGACTGGCTTAGGAGAAGCTTTGTTGTCGGTTTTGTACGGTTGGTCTCTGTCTTTTTCCTTGCGTTTCTTGTGAATTCCGGTAGTCGGATTGCTAACCGATGACATTTCAGGATAGTTAAATCTTGAACCAAAGTATTTAGAAGCAAAAATATACTGACGCTTAATAGTGCGTTGGGTAAATTTAGCACAAAACCGACAGCAAGGCACGTTGTGATCAGGGCCTAGGCAAGGAATACAGTACAAATGAAAATCCTTATGAGGTATTTGTTTCCCACAAGTAATGCAATTATTAACTTTTACTGACATTGGTAAGGAGCAAGAAAAAGTTTCCCCAATGGGGTACTTAGCTGTAGTTTGAAGATTTCGGTTCTGAAACTCAAACGAAAATTTCTGGAGTCGGCCGACCGGCACTTGCAAACTGCTTCTGCTTCAGGCACCGTGCAGCAAAAAAGACCGATTAACATGGAGTTGGCTGCATGTTTTATACCCCTGACGACCTGACATCATGGAAGAGGAGACAGCAACCAACGGAGGACCCAAGACTTTGTTATTCAGGCCGACTGAGGGCAACCTGCCAGCAGATTACCCAAATGTAATAACTGCAACAGTGAAACACGAAGAACATCCAGGACTGCAACAGTGAATACACTCGAACATCTACATTTATGGTAAGTGTACACAACTGTACTATGTTCTTTGTGTTTCACTGTTGTAGTAATTACATTTGTGTAGATTCCCAAAGCTATGGTTGGGTGGAGGGAATTATACAGCATTAGGACCAGCTATAAGACCCTGCAGGACAGCAGTGACAAAGCCAGCTCTAGATTTAGAGAAAAGTGGTAAATGGTAATATTTGGTGAAAGTATGAACTGAGCTCCAGTTAGCAGCTTCTAGAATGTCCCTGGTAGGAACACCTCTGAGAAAGGCTGTTGAAGTAGATGCAGCCCTGGTGGAATGGGATCTGATCCCCTGGGGGATAGTTTTTCCATGGTGCATATAGCAGAAACGAATACAATGGCTTATCCATTTGGAAATTGTTTGCTTTGAAATAGCATTTCCCTCTGCCCCTGCAGCAAATGCCACCAGTAGTTGTTCAGATTTTCTTTGAGATTTAGTCCTGTTTAAGTAAAATCAAAGTTGTCTGTGTGCATCCAATGAATGCAGAATCCGCTCCCCCTTGTTTTGTGGATTGGGACAGAAAGTTGGCAAATGAATGGTCTGAATAAGAGACACACTGGATACCACCTTAGGCATGAAGGATGGATTGGTCCTGAGAGATACCCTGTCCGCATGAAAAATGATGAAAGGCTCCACTGCCGTAAGAGCCTGTAATTCGGAAATCCTTCTGGCTGAAGTGACTGCTAAAAGGAAAGCTGTTTTCCAGGAGAGAAATTTGAAGTCTGCAGTAGCAGCTGGCTCCAAAGGAGGGACAGTAAGCTTCTCCAATACAAAATTAAGGCCCCAAGCAGGGGTTGGAGCTCTCCTGGGTGGTCTTAAGTTTTTGGCCCCTCTGAGATACTGCTTTAGCAGAGGATGAGAGAAGAGGGGAGGTTCTGTGTTGTAATGAGTTGAAATGGCTGAGGCATGGATTTTTATGGAAGAAAAGGACAGACCCTTGTGAAGCATCTCAGTTAAGTATAGCAAAATCTGAGGAATGTTGGGCACTGTGTGCTTATCCTTTGAGACTGATTCCAGGCACAGAATCTTTTCCATTTGTCAGCATAAGATTTTCTAGTACTAGGTCTTCTCACCTCCAAAATGACATCCATCACAGGTTTGCTGAGGGATGCTAAGGGTGAATTTAGGTGATTAGCCACGCTGCAAGATTCAATGTTTGGAGATGAGTGTGCAGAATTTGGTTGTTCTGCTGAGACAGTAAGTAAGGTGCCTGAAGCAGGTGTCATGGTGGAAGGTGTGACACACTGCGCAGGAGTGGGTACCAGTGTTGGCGAGGCCAGTCTGGAGCAATCAAAATCATTTTTGGTTTGCCCTGTTTGAATTTTAGTAGAATTTTGGAGAGCAGAGGCAGAAGAGGAAAGGCATAGACTGATAGGTTTTTCCAGCTGAAGGACAGGGCATCCACTTTCCAGGCTTTTTTGCGATGAGTTCTTGTGAAAAATGTGTCCAACTGATAGTTCTGGGGTGAGGCAAAAAGATCTATGTCTGGGCTCCCCCATTTGCGTGTCAACATGTTGAAAATCCGTGGTTCCAGTTTCCATTCGTCAGGATCCATGAGATTTCTGCTTAGTTCGTCTGCCAGAGTATTCAGCTTTCTTGGCAGGAATTGCGCTTGTAGTTGTACTTGATAGGTCAAGGCCGTGTTCCACAATACCATGGCTAGTCTGCAAACGGGGTAGGAGTGTGTACCCCCCTGCTTGTTTATGTACCACATAACTGTGATGTTGTCTGTCTTTATCATTAATTGTCCTGGATGAAGGTAGTCCTTGAAGGTTGTCAATGCATTTTGTACAGCTAGCATTTCTTTTTGATTGATATGAAGGTGTATTTGATTTGGGCTTCATTTGCCCTGAATGCACTTCCCAGCCAGATGAGTCCCCCAAGCATAGTCTGATGCGTCTGTAGTTAGGGTTTGGGTGGCAGGGGGTGGTGCGAAATGACAGTCCCTTGTTTTGGAGGCAGGCCTCTGCCCACCATAGGAACTCTAGTTGCAGGCAAGGTATGATAGGACTCATTGTTTCCAGGCTGTGACAATGTTGACTCCATAAACTTTTTAAGTACCACTGAAGTTTCCTCATATGCAGTCTTGCATATGGAATTAGAAGAATGCAGGATGCCATGAACCCCAAGGCTTGCAGAATTTGTCTTGCAGATAGCAGGGTTTTTGTGGCCACCTGTTTGAAGTAAGTCACCAAATGAATTTGCTTCTCTGGCATAAGGAAAGCCATCTGGGCAGTTGTATTCAAGCTTGCACCCACGAATGTAATTTTTTGAGAGGGTACCAGTTGTGATTTATTTTCATTTACAGTGTACACCCTAGACAAGTTAGAACCCTTTTTACAAATGCCAGATGTTTTAGAAGAATGTCCTTGTTTTCTGCCTGAATTAGACAATCGTCCAGGTATGGATATATTTGAATGTTTCTTTGCCTGCAAAATGCAATTACTGGAGCCAGGCACTTTGTAAAGACCCTGGGCGCAGTAGATAATCCAAAGGGCAGTGCAGAGAACTGGTAATGCAAAAGGCCTGCTTTGAAGCAGAGGTATCTTCTGCAAGATTCCCTGATTGGGATATGCAGGTAAGCCTCTTTTAAATCTAGAGTTGCCAACCAGGCATCTTTGCCTAGCATAGGAAGTAACTGGTGAAGAGTCAGCATCTTGAATTTTGGATGTCCAGAAAGGTGTTTAGTGTAGATAAGTCCAGAATTGGACGCCAAGATTTGTCTTTTCTGTGTACCAGGAAAAGTCTTGAATAGAAACCTTGTTCCTTTTCCTCTTCTGGTACTAGTAGAATAGCCCCCATGCCCACTGATTTGGGGGCAGGTCTGGCCATCCGTTTGGAATTGGCAACGTGTGGAAATGAAATCTGTATCCCTGGGATACTATATTTAAAACCCATTTGTCCTGGGTTATAAGTTGCCAGTTTTTTGCATGAAGAGCCAGTTTTCCCCCCAAAGGAGCGGCTAAAAGGTAAGTGCTTGTTAAGTGTAAAGGGAAGTCATTGAGACTGCTTACCATGGGGAGGTGTCTTGTTGTTTACAGATTTGGAAGAGGTGGCACCTCATTGTTTTGTTCTGAAAGTCCCTTGGGACTGAAACCTGGTGCCTTTGGAATGTCTAGGTTTGACTTGACTGGCCCTCGAAAGAAAGTACAGTTGTGTACACTTACCATAAATGTAGATGTTCGAGTGTATTCACTGTTACAGTCATTACATTTGGGTAATCTGCTGGCAGGTTGCCCTCAGTCGGCCTGAATTCCAAAGTCTTGGGTCCTGCATTGGTTGCAGTCTTCTCTTCCATGTCGTCAGGTCATCAATAGTATAAAACATGCAGCCGACACCATTTTCTTTAGTTTTTCTTGCCCCCGATGTCAGGTGCCCCCAAAAAGGTAGCAATATTATATATATATATATATATATATATATATATATATATATATATATATATATATACACACATACATACATACATACATACACACACACACACACACATATATATATATATATATACACACATACATGCATCAAAATAAACTTTACCCTCATCTACAAGCAAATACACCACATAGGTTGTAGAGGATAGAGAAGGAAAGATAAACTTTAGAATGACAGGGAGAAGGCGGGAGGATAACCTGGACTGCAACAGTGACTACACTCTAACATCTACATTTATGGTAAGTGTACACAACTGTACTATGTTTTTCGTGTTTCACTGTTGCGGTCATTACATTTGGGTAGAATCCCAAAGCTATGGTTGGGAGGCTGGATCTAAACAGCATTAGGTGGGGCTATAAGGCCCTGCAGCACTGCAGTTGCAAAGCCTGCCCTGGACTAAAGAGTAGAGAGGCAAATGGTAATGCTTTGTAAAGGTGTGAACAGAACTCCAAGTAGCAGCCTCTAGAATGTCTTTGGTTGGTACTTAACTGAGAAAGGCTGTTGAAGCAGCTGCAGCCCTGGTGGAATGAGACCTAATGCCCTTGGGCACAGGTTTACCATGGTGTAAGTAGCAGAAACGGATGTAGTGTCTGCTTTGAAATAGCCTTTCCGTCTGATCCTGCAGCATATGACACTAGTAATTGCTCAGTTTTTCTTAGAGATTTTGTCCTGCTCAAGTAGAATCTTAGCTGTCTGTACGTCCAAGGAATGCAGGAGTCTCTCCCCTTTGTTCTGCAGATTTGGATAAAAGGTTGGCATATGAATTGTTTGGTTAAGAGACACACTGGAAACTACCTTAGGCATAAAAGTAGGATTTGTCCTCAGAGACACCCTGTCCGGGTGAAATATGATAAAAGGCTCTACAGCCATGAGGGCCTGTAGCTCTGAAACTCTTCTTGCTGAAGTAATTTCTAGTAGCAGAGCTGTCTTCCATGATAAGAACTGTATATCAGTGGTCGCAGCTGGTTCAAATGTAGGCAGGGTGAGCTTTTCCAACACGTAATTGAGGTCTCATGCAGGTAGTGGTGATCTTCTAGGAGGCCTTAAATTTTTGGCTCCTCTAAGATACTGCTTTAGTAAAGGATGAGAAAAAGATTGGTGGCTCTGTATTGTAATGAGATGAAATGGCAGAGGCATGGATTTTGATTGAGGAGAAAGATAGGCCTTTGTCAAGCATCTCAGTCAAGTATTGTAATATCTGAGGAATATGTGGTTCTGCTGTATCAGTTTCTTGTGCTTGATTCCAAGCACAGAATCTCCTTCCATTTGTCAGCATAAGATTTTCTAGTACTAGGCCTTCTGGCTTCCAAAATGACATCCATCACAGCTTTACTGAGAGGTGTCATTTGTATGATTACATGACTAGCCATGCTGCCAGGTTCAGAGTCTGTAGTTGATTGTGCAGGATCAGATTGTTTTGTTGGGACAGTAGTTGTGGTCTTTGAGGCAAGGTCCAAGCTGGGTATTGAGACACGTTCCTTAGGACTGGGTACCAGTATCGGCAGGGCCAGTCCGGGGCAATTATCTTTGGCTTCTCGTCTGACTTTTAGGAGGACCTTGGGTAGAAGAGGCAGTGGTGGAAAGGCGTAAACTGATAGGTTTTTCCAACTGAAGGTTAGGGCGTCCAGTTTCCATGCTTGTCTGTGTTAAGTCCTTGTGCAGAATCTTTTCAATTGATAATTTTGAGGAGAGGCAAAAAGATCTATGTCTGGGCTCCCCCATTTCTCTGTTATCATGCTGAAGACTTGTGGATTTAGTTTCCACTCATGAGGATCCATAAGATTTCAGCTTAAATCGTCTGCCAGAGTGTTTCATTTTCCTGGCAGGAATTGAGCTTGAAGATGTATTTGGTAGGTCAAAGCTGTGTCCCACAGTGTCATGGCTAATCTGCAAAGGGGGTATGAGTGTGTGTGCTGCCTTGCTTGTTTATATACCACATGACTGTGGTGTTGTCCGTCTTTATCAGTAGTTGTCCTGGATGATGTAGGTCCTTGAAGGCTGTTAGGGCATTTTGAACAGCTAGCATCTCTTTCTGGTTGACATGTAGATGCATTTGTTTTGGTGCCCATATGCCCTGAATGCATATTCCTGCCATGTGGGCCCCCCAGGCATAATCTGATGCATCTGTTGTTAAGGTTTGGCTGGCAGTGGGTAGAGTGAAGGGCCGTCCCATGTTTTGGTGACAGGCCTTTGCCCACCACAGAAACTCCTTTTGCAGGCAGGGAATGAGAGGAATCATTGTTTCCAGACTGTGTGAATGCTGATTCCATAAACCTTTTAGGTACCATTGAAGTTTCCTCATATGTAGTCTTGCATATGGAATTAGCAGAATGCAGGATGCCATGAAGCCCACAGCTTGCAGAACTTGTCTTGCAGAAGACTGGGTTTTTGTTGCCATCAGTTTGAAGTAAGTAGTCAGTTGCCTTTGTTTGTCTGGCGTGAGGTAAGCCATCTGGGCAGTTGTATTCAAGCTTGCACCCAGGAATGTTATCTTTTGAGAGGGTACCATTTGTGATTTCCTTTCGTTTATTGTGTACCCTAGGCATGTTAGAAGCCTTTTCACAAACGCCAGGTGTCGAAAAAGAGTGTCCTTGTTCTCTGCTTGAATGAGACAGTCGTCCAAGTATGGATATATTTGTATACTTCTTTGTCTGCAAAATGCAATTACTGGTGCCAGGCACTTTGTAAAGACCCTGGGCGAAGTAGATAAGACAAATGGCAGTGCAAAGAATTGGTAATGCATTAAGCCTGCCTTAAATCTGAGGCATGTTCTGCACGACTGTCTTATTGGAACATGCAGGTATGCCTCTTTTAGGTCTAAAGTCACCAGCCAAGCTTTCTTGCCCAGCATGGGCAGAAGCTGCTGCAAAGTCAGCATCTTGAATTTTGGAATGTCCAGGTATGTGTTCAAAATCGATAAATCCAGTATTGGCCGCCAGGCCTTGTCCTTTCTGGGTACCAAGAACAGTCTTGAGTAAAAACCTTGTCCTTTTTCCTCTTCTGGTACTGTCTGAAGGGCCCCCATTTCCATGAGGGACGTAACCTGTTTCTGTGCCTCTGCCCATTGATTTTTTGGCAGATCTGGCCAACCATTTGTCATTGGCAGTGTGTGGAAATGGAATCTGTATCCGTGATACGATGTTTAGTACCCACTTGTCCCGGGTTATTAACTGCCAATTTTGAGCAAAAAGTGCTAATTTTCCCCCTATGGGAGC
The DNA here is from genome assembly GCF_019279795.1 of Protopterus annectens. Classification (NCBI taxonomy): domain Eukaryota; kingdom Metazoa; phylum Chordata; order Ceratodontiformes; family Protopteridae; genus Protopterus; species Protopterus annectens. The sequence continues at coordinate 1,193,554,700 of NC_056747.1, read as the reverse complement.
TGCCAAAAGATAAGTGCTTGGTGTGGGTAGAGGGAAGTCATTGGGATTGCTTTCTGTAGGTTTGCACTTTATCTCCTCCAGATTTGGAGGTGGATGCGCCCCATTGCTTTGACCTGTATGAGTCTTGCGCCTGGTATATGAAACACTTAGGGCGTCTGGATTTGCCCCTTTGAGCTCTGTCTGACACAGGAAAGGACCAATTTTTTGTATGCCAGTGTCTACTGAATCTTGGTGGCTGCACTTGTAAGAAGTCTTTAACAGTTTGCATAGACTTAGCTTTGTCTTCCATTTTCTTTAAAACCTCTTCTGCCTTAACACCAAACAGAGAATCATGCTGTAAAGGTGCATCTAGCAATTTAGCTTTAACATGATCAGTCAAATTTTGTTCCTTTAACCAGGCATGCCTCCTAATCACAGATCCAGTAACTGCGGCCCTGCAGGAGGCCTCCAAAGAATCAAAACCACATTGCAAAGTATGCTTTCCAACTTGTTCAGCTGCATGCAATAATTACTGCAATTCTTTATTTTCTGCACATTCTGAAATCAACATAATTTTCTGTTTCAGCAATCCCATAACATGTTGCTGGTACTGAAGCATATGAAATTGACAGTTTAAGGCCCTGACTGTCAAGGTTGCAGATGTATAAACCTTTTTTCCCCATCTGTCCAGTGCCCTTGAAGCTCTGTCAGAGGGGGTGGGATGTTTTGCTGTTGAGGCCTTAACTCCCTTTGGACCCTGTGAAATAGTTTCAGGATCAGCAGCAGGGTTTCTAAATAAATATTAAGTGAGTCAGGGACCCTGTAATGTCTGTCAGGCTTACTGGGAACCGAAGGTAAGGAGTCAGAGGTCAAGCTTGACTCTGAAAACACATCATCCACAATGTCTAAAACAGGGGGAATGGCTAAAGGCTTGTGCTGAGGGAGAAGAAGGAAATCCCTGAGCCTCTTTTTTGATTCTGAGAAGTCTTGACTCTCCCAGTGAAAATGCTCCCTCAACGTATGCAAGGTTTCTCCAAATGAATAATCCTCAGGAGGAGATGCAGATGGAATAGACTCCTCAGCATCAGAATCCTCAGAGGGAGGTAAAGATAATTCCTGATCAGAAGAGGAATCAAAAGAAATAGAAACCTGATCTGAAGATTCATAATCTGCCTCTTATCTGGAGGGGGATGGGTACCCCTGATCAAGGTAATAAGGTCTTCAGCCACTTTGATCATCTGTTTTTTTAGGCATAGAGGCCTGTGCACATGGCTCAGGCATCGTTTTTTTTTTAGTTTTAGAAGTTGCTTTTGTCTTTGATTTTGCAGCTGTCGTCGGTTTGATATACAAATGTTGAGGTCTGAATACACCCTCAGAAACCCGTGCCTGCTCAGCGGCTCCGGACCCATCCGAGGGAGATACAGCCGTCGGTCCAATAGTTTCTTGTGGCATGCCGGACTCCACATGGGGGTCGGTAGAGGCCTGCGACTTGAAGGTAGCGGGTATCAGGGGCTGCGAAAGCGCCTCACTGAGTACCGGCGACTGGCTTAGGAGAAGCTTTGTCATTGGTTTTGGATCTCGACTGCCTTTCTCTGTCCTTTTCTTTGCGTTTTTTATGTACTCCAGTAGTAGGATTGCTATCCAACGACATTTCTGTGTAGTTAAATCTGTTTCCAAAATACTTTGATGCAAAAATATACCGACGCTTAATAGTGTGTTGGTTAAATCTAGCACAAAACCAACAGCCAGGCACGTTGTGATCAGGACCTAGGCAAGGAATACAGTATGAATGGAAATCCTTATGAGGTATTTGCTTCCCACATGTAATACAATTATTAACTTTTTCTGACATCGGTAAAAAGCAAGAAAAAAGTTTCCCCAACGGGGTACTTAGCTTTAGTGAAGACTTCGGTTCTGAAACTCAAACTCGAATATTTCAGTAGTTGGCCGACCGGCACTTGCGAAATGCTTCTGCTTCGGGCACCACGCAGCAAGAAAGACTAAAGAAAATGGCATCGGCTGCATGTTTCATACCCCTGACGACCTGACGTCATGGAAGAGAAGACAGCAACCGACGCAGGACCCAAGACTTTGGAATTCAGGCCGACTGAGGGCAACCTGCCAGCAGATTACCCAAATGTAATGACTGCAACAGTGAAAAACGAAGAACATCTGGAAAGGACCAGTTCTTAGTAGGCCAGTGTCTACTAAATCTTGGAGGTTGTACTTATAAGAAATCTTTGACAGTTTGCATAGATTTAGCTTGATCTTCCATTTTTTTTAGAACTTCTTCAGCCTTATTACCAAAGAGACGGTCCTGTTGTAAAGGAGCATCTAACAATTTTGCTTTAACATGATCAAGCAGATTTTGCTCTTTGAGCCAAGCAAGCCTTCTTAGCACAGACCCAGTTACAGCAGCCCTGCAAGAGGCCTCCAAAGAATCAAAACCACATTGCAAAGTATGTTTTCCAACTTGTTCAGCTGAATGCAATAAATCCTGTAAATTTTTGTTTTCCACACAATCAGAAATGAACATAATTTTCTGTTTAAGCAGTCCCATGATATGCTGCTGATATTTTAGCATATGAAATTGAAAGTTTAAAGCCCTGATTGCCAGGGTTGCAGAAGTATAAACCTTCTTACCCCATCTATCCAGCACCCTGGAATCTCTATCAGAAGGGGTAGGATTTTTAGCAGTAGAAGCCTTAATGCCCTTGGGACCTTGAGAAATGGTTTCAGGATATGCAACAGGATTTTTGAAAAGGAATTTGTGGGAGTCTGTAGTATCTTGTCTGGCTTACAAGGAGCCAGAGGCAGAGAATCAGAAGCCATACTAGATTCTGAAAAAACATCATCAACAATGTCTAGAACAGGAGGTATAGCCAAAGGCCTATGCTGAGGAAGAAGAAAATCCCCAAGTGTCTTTTTAGATTCATAAAAATCCTGACTTTCCCAGTGGAAATATTCCCTTAAGGTATGCAAAGTTTCTCCAAAAGAAAAATCCCCAGGGGGAGAAGCAGAAGGCATGGAATCTTCTGCATCAGAGTCCTCATAAGTAGGTACAGACAATTCCTGTTCATTAGAAGAGTCAGAAGAAATAGAATCCTGTTCAGAAGCTTCACAATCAACATCTTGCCTAGGCCTCTTAGAAGGAGGGGGTTGGCTACCCCTGATCAGAGTAATTAAATCTTCAGCCATTTTGATAATTTGTTTTTTAGGCATAGGGGGTCTGCACATGTGGCCCCGGTGTAATTTTTTTAGGCATAAGTCGAGATTTTGGCCTTAGTTTTGAAGATGGCGTTGGTCTAATATACAAATCTGTAGGCCTGAAAACACCCTCAGAAGCCAGTGCCTGCACAGCGGCTCCAGACCGATCCAAGGTAGAGACATCCGCGGGTTCCATAATTGAAGCATCTCGCGGCATACCGGACTCCGAATGGGTCTCAGTAGAGGCCTGCGAATCAGAAGTAGCGGGTATCAGGGGCTGGGAAAGTGCCTCACTGAGTACCAGCGAACTGGTGACTGGCTGAGGAGAAGCGTCGTCTGCAGTTTTGGACCTCAACGGCCTGTCTCTGTCTTTTTCTTTGCGTTTTTTAGGTATTCCGGTAGTCGGACTGCTAACCGACATTTCTGGATAATTTAAAGTGTGAGCCAATATAAATGTACAGACGTATGACAGTGCGTTGATTAAATAAAGCACAGGACCGACAGCAAGGTACGTCGTGGTCAGGGCCTAGGCAAGGAATACAGTACAAATGAAAATCCTCACAAGTAATGCAATTATTAACTTTTACTGACTTACGTTTAGGGTAAGGAGCAAGAAAAAGTTTCCCCAACGGGGTACTTAGCTTTTTAGTTGAAGACTTCGGATCTGAAACTCAAAAACGAACATTTCAGGAGTTGGCCGACCGGCACTTGCGAACTGCTACTGCTTCGGGCACCACACAGCAAGAAAGACTGATGTAATGGCATCGGATGCATGTTTTATACCCCTGACGTCATGGAAGAAGGGAAAGCAACCGACGCAGGACCCAAGACTTTGTTAATCAGGCCCGACTGAGGACAACCTGCCAGCAGATTTCCCAAATGTAATGACTGCAACAGTGAAACATGAAGAACATCCCAAAAGATTTGGAGAAATTAAAAAAAGTGTGCAGGGAGAGTTGACCCCAACTGCCTCCAGAGGGGGTAATCATGCCTACTTTCAATAGCGCTAATAGAACGACTCTCTGGATTACTGGTTTTGCGGGCCTCCTCTGCCACATGGACGGCATCTTCCATTAGAGCCCCCCAACCTCTGGAGTGGGGATTTTAATCTCCACATGCATCTTGGAAGGGACCCTGGGACTTCCTGAACCACATTTTCATACCACCTCACTGATTCTTAGAAAAGGATCTTTGAGAGGTTGAAAAATGTATGCCCACTGCAGGGTGAGTCTTTCTATCCTTTTCAAACATGGAGTGTGTGCCCTTCACTGTTGGGCCAAACAATGAACTGCCGTCAAAGGGTGCAATGATAAACGAGGACTTGAGAGGTTCTGCAAAATCAAATAAGGGCATCCAAGCATGCCTCCTAATGGATATGCCTGCACCCATTGCTCTTGAGACACCTTTGGCTGCATGCGAGAAAAGCTTCATGGATAAATTTTAAATGGAATGGAGGGTAGCGAGGCCACAGAAAATTGAGCCTTAGCAGTAATGGTCAACGAAAGGGATTTAGAAAGTTCCTTGATCAAGTCCCTTTGTAGTCTGGTAAAATGTGCCAAAAAGTTCAGCGACCTAAGGGCAAATGTCAATGTCGCACACATACATTTCCCAAATCTGTGTATCACCACAGACTCCCTTGTTAGGGGGATGAAAAAAGGAATTTTGTTCAGCAAGTTCCTTCCTGGTGGCCTTGCCACGCCCGTAGCATCTACAGGCACCCCCTTACTCTAAAATTCCTTCCTGATAGGTGGACCTAGAATCCGATCTGACCTCTTAGGGTACTGGGTTAACTGAGTAAGGTTTCTCCCACTCGCACCTAGAGACCAAATCAATGAGCTTGTTGGCGGGTGGAGTAACCCAGGAGGTAGACGGGCCAGCTCCAAAGGCCTCCAGAAATACTGACTTCTCTGGTGAACGGTAGCTGGAGAACCAACCAACTCTCTGCTTAGAAATCTCAATAATGTCTCCAAATGAGACATCTTCTGGAGGTGATCGTGGGGACCCCTCTCCCTCATCAAAATTAGTATCCTCAGTGACTGACTCTTTAGCAGAGTCTAAGTGCTTCCTCTTGGACTTCCTCTTCCTAGGGATTTTCTTGATGGGATGTTCCGGTGAAGTGTCAGAAGAGATCGTAAAGCCCTACTGAGTGGTATGGGGGCCTTGCTCTGGCTGTCCCTGCAACGTAGAATGATGTGGCTCTAAGCACAGAGACATTTGGGAACCAGATGGGAAATCTAAGGGGGTTGGTTCCATCCATCCTGTCAAAGCATAGAATACTCTTTTTACTACCTCTAGGGTAGATCACTCCAGAGTGAAAGAAGACATCAGCTCCAAGAAGGCAGGCTTCTGGACCGCTGTCTCCCTCTGCCCCAACAGCAATCTCCCCAAAGAGGAAGTTGAAGCCTAGCTATCGAATGCTGAAGCTCCGAGGGGCAGAGATGGCTCCAAAAACTCAAAGTTGACTCCAATGCCTCAAACCTGACAAGGCAGCTTTGGCTCCAAGAGTCATCCGGATCCAAAGATGTTGGAGCCGGTACATTCAGAGAACGCTTTGGATCTAAAGACAAATGCATCTTCGGATCTCAGCTGGACGGACCCAGAAGGTTCGGATTCAGGGACTCTGAAATAACCGGATGTATCAGCGGAGTAAATAGTGGCGGTAAGGTAGATGGATGGGCTTCCAGATCCGAGGAGCTAGGATTTGGAAGAACACCTATCTGCACCAAAGAGGAACCTTCATCATTCTGTCCACATCTTTCTCACTCAAGCTCCTGGAAGAATGAGATGAGGCAAGGGATGGTGACCTGGAATGACTTCTTTCCAAAAAAGGAGAGGGAACACTAGAAGGTACTGGGTCCAGTTTTTGGTGAGTATTTTGTCCTAGGTAGGATCTTTGGATCGGAAGAAGTTGGATCCGCTGATTTTTTCGTCTAATCAGAAGAACTTGGATCCGTTGATTTCATCGGATCTGAAGGAGAATGGATATGAACGGGTTTCAGATCCAGTCTTTGCTTTTTCTTTGGAGACTCTGTGGAGTCGAGGAAGTACAAGGTCGCAGAGACTTAGTCAGAGGCTCCTTAGTTTTTGTTTGGGGGACTAAGCTGCAGAAATAGCTTCACTGAAGGTTGACAGAAGTAATCCCTTTAAAATTACTTTATTCTTCCTGTTAACTACTGCTCTAGGATTGAAGTTCTTACAAACTAAACAATCTTCTTGGAAATGTTGTGGGCCTAAGCAGTAAACACTTAACACATGGGCATCTGAAAGGGGCAATTTGTGCCCACACTTGACATTTTTTTAAAACCAGAAGGTCCTTTTTCAGACAAACCTGCAATAAGAAAAAAGAAAAGAAAGAGAAAAAGAGAACCTTTTTTTTAAACAGAAGTGAAAAAATGAAAATACAGCAATGGTAAGAAAGACTACACTAGAGTTTAACAATAGCAGAAAAGAAGGAAAGAAATACAAATGATGGTAGAAAGCACTGCACAGGTGTAAGAGGGGTAAGGAAGTAATATAATATGATTTACAATAGAAAAAGGGAACCTTTAAGAGAAAAACACACTTATTTGAGAAACAAATTGACAGCTGAGGCTGACCACGTCTTTTTAAAAAAGCGGCAAACAAGATCTGAGGTATATTAGGGGTTGGTGCATTATGGGTAAGGGAGGAACTCTAAAGCTTTTTGCTGGCCATGAGCTTTAGTAACGGCTTAACCCAACAGCTGAGGATAGAATGAAAACTGACATCATCAGATCATATGTTCTGGGAGTGTAATGAGTTGGCAGACTTAAATTCCCTACAGGGTACTCTGTGAGAAATACTGGGTTAGCAAATGAGTATAACTAAGGAATTTTTTTTTTTTTTTGAGTTGAGACACTGGGGGTGCAGGAGAACAGTGTTCTTGAAGGCCTCGTATGCAAAACCACTTTCAAGAACATTTCGACTTGAGACTGCATTGCATGGGCAGACATGCTGAAATAAACCCTGATAGAGGAATAAGAAAGGCCATATGATACTCATACAAATATTGCAGAACCAGAGAAAAGTTAGACCTAAATGGTTATAGTTATGTTGCTGGCACTAACTAGAAAACATTTTCCATTTGCTAATATATGACTTTATAGCAGCAGGCCTTCTTGCCTCCTTAATACCTGCTTAATGTCCTCAGTAAATAAGTGCCTAAAAGGAATTAAGACCCTTTCATCCAGGCAGTCAACTGAAGTTGTTTTATGTTGGGGTGTATCAAACACCCCTGTTGTTATACAAGTAGATCAGTGTCAGGAAGCTTGTGGTAACTGCCACTGGCCATTTCCAAAAGAAGTGAGAACCATGGATGTCTGGGGCAGAGTGGAGTCAACACAATGATTTTGGCGGATTCCTTATGAATCTTCAGAGGTACACCGCATATTTGTGGAAAGGGTGCAAAAAACAAACAGGAACACTCTTGTCCACGGAAAAGAATGGTCATCTGTCTTCCAGGTCTTGCTGAATGAAATCCTGGAACAGAAGTTTGCCAGATGATTGTTCAGAGAGGAGGCAAAGAGGTCTACTTGAGGAACTACCCACAGACAGATCAAATCTTGGAAGACTCCCTGATCTAGTTTCCATTTGTGAGGGTCTGTTCTAGTCCTACTCAGCTTGTCAGCCAGACAATTTTACTCTAACAGAATGCCTGTAGAGTGAGACTGGGTTAGGAAGGTATACTCCTAAGCTAACATGGCTAGTCTGCAAAGGGGGTGTGCCTGGTTCTTTTCCCCTTGCTTGTTGATGTACCACATGACTGTGGTATTGTCTGTAAAACTGAGGTCTCGGGGACCAAAGAAGGCTCAGACAGGTGAGTAGTGCCTTGATCAGGATAAGCATCTTGATATTTATGTGCTTGCATCTGTCCTTGGTGTCCCATACCTCCTACCCTTCTCTCTCTCCTGAAACTGCTCCCCGAGCAAAGTCTGAAGTGTCTGTGGTGACTGACTACTTTGCACCAGGGAGGGAGAAGGGGCGACCTGGATTTAAAGCTATCAGTTGTCTCCAGCAAAACAATTTCTCTTCTGACAAACCCCATGACTGGGATTTGAAAATATAAAGGGTGTTGATGCTGGGATCAAAGAGATTTGAGATACCACAAAGTCAGAGAGGAAAACTTTAGAAACAAATCTAGACAAATATTCATTTTCTCCTGTAGAAGAAAAGCTCTTTGACCTGAGCTGCCTTGTTGACATCGCAGGACACAATCCTGTGGAAGGAGTCAGGAAAGACTTGAATGTTCGCTTGGAATCCCAGCTTGTTTATGAAATCTCTCACCCATGAGAAATATTCCTGACATTTTTAAAAAGACTCTGCAAATATAAGCAAGTTGTATAAATTTGGAAAAAATGTGGATATCCTGTAGCCTGCAATAAGTTGTAAATTGAGCTAGACACTTTGTGAACACTCCCGGTGTAGTGGAAAGTCCAAAGGGTAAGCCAGAAAGCTGATAATGTGATCCAGACACACAAAACCTTAGGAAACATCTGAAGTCTGGATGAATAGGGATGTGATGATAAAAATCTCTAAATCTAGTGTTGCCAGGAACAAGAGGAAGATGAGGTAACAGTTTGTGAGGTGAAGTCATTTTGGCACTATGAGGTTTAGGAAAGAAGGATCCCAAACTGGTCCCTCAAGCATTTTCTTTCTTTGGCACTATGAACATCCTTGAATAAAAAGCCTTCCCCACCTGGGAAGGAGGAACTAGTTCTAGCACTGATTGGGACAGCATGTGATGAAGAACTGGTGGAAACAAAGAGAGTCCAATCTGGAGGATTAGGAATAATCTCCTGGAAAGGAGGAATTTCCTCCCACTGGCATGTGTAACCTTGATGAATGATTTTCAGAACCCCATTTACCTGAGACAATCTGTTGCCAAAGAGAAAAATGGCTATTCAGACTTTCTGCAAGAAAAAGGGGATCAAGGTTTGAGGGAGTCACAAGGTCTCTTGAACAGTCATCCAGACTTGTTAGAATGTCTTTGGTTTTGGGAGGTTCAAGTCCATTTCTTCTTAAACATCTGTTTTTTTTTTTTTTTTTTGCCAAAACTGCATGATAAGATACAAAAATCTTGTGGAAATGTGGAAAAGGATGGCTGAAAATCTTGAGAGTTGCTGATCAGCTTTTTGTTCACTTCTTTAGCATATGGGCCAAACATTAAATCTTTATCCAAGGGAAATTTTAAAATGTCATTTTTAAAATCATCTGGGAGGTTTTGAGAGTGCAGACAATGCAAACCTCCTCAAAATAGTACAAGTGGCCATAGCTCTGGAAGAAGTATCATTGTCAAACACACACTGCAAACAATGAGTAGTACTCTATGCAATAGAAAAAAACAAGTTATTTAAAGCAGGTGATTTCCTCACAAGATGACACTGCAGATAAAACATTCCTCAAACTTTCACAATTTGTCAGAACAAACTTTCACAAATGAGCCTGACCATCCAAAATTCTAAAAAATCAAAGATGCAGCAGTATTTTCCCTACAACTATCAATATTTTTCTAATCCTTGCCAGGAAGAGTAGGATTAGAATTAACTAAGTGCTTAGCAGCAGTGGGGCAAACTAAAGCTATAGTTGCTGGGTCAAGCTTTGGGAGTAGTGAATATAAATTCAGAAGACTGAGGAACATCATACATCCCATCTGCCTTTTCAGGGGCAGCTGGCTGATAATCAGAAAAGCCGCAGGCAGTAACACACATATTCTCTAAAGCAGACAAAACAGGAGGACTGGGGTGCAGATTGTGGAAAATACTTATGTAACAACCAATAGTATTTTCTGTGGGACTGAGAAACCTCAATGTTCTTCCACTGAAAACATTGCCACATTCTAGTACTTGTCTCAGAGAAAAAGAAACCCCCACAGGAAGAATCAGAAACTTGGCTCTCCTCTGAGTCTGAATCAAAAATCTAAGGAAAAAAACCTACATCTGTCCCTTCATCTTCCTGTCCAGATTCAGAATCTTGAATCTCTTCAGAAAGAAAGGCATCCTTCTTTCTTTTACCAGAAACCACCTTATAAGAAGGATACATACCCCAGATTAAACCCTGAGTCAGACCCAATAAACTACTCCATCTAAGGAAATTTGAGGATTACTAGATACATGTTTAGTTTTTGGTTTTGTTATTTTACAGGCAAAACAGGGCCAACAGTGTTATTAATGGTAACAGCAGCTTCCCCCGAGATGGGCACTACATTCTGACTAAAAAGGGAAGTCTTCCTTCCCCCTCCCAGGGCTGAGAAGAGTAGCTCTCCCTTGCCCACTGAGGGGACCCCAACATCCACAGAGGACGGTGTTTAACCCCAGTCTATAGAGCTGTGGATGCTACACTAGTGTGATCTGTGGTAAAAGATGAGTGGTCCGAAGAACCAGCTTTGGCTACACCAGAGTTTGAGGCAAACTGCTAGCTTGCTATGGTGGCAAATGCTGTTTGCTTAACTTACTTTTTGTGACTGGAAGAAAGACCAACCCATGGGACCAGTAGTGCATTCCATGGTCAAGTCAAAAATGGTGCCACTTTCTCTGAAGAAACAAGCAGCATAAATTGGCAAAACTCAAAAGTCATTAGAAGTCCCATTTTCCCTGTAAAACACAACAAAAAGCACTTTAAAACATTCTGCCAGCCCCAAAAAGTAAAATAAACACAATTTCTCCACAGAAAAAATGTTTTTCAACAACTTTAAACAACTTCTAAACTGACAGGAAAAAAAGTGTGCTCCCATTTAAAAGTACAGTTAAGTATCCTGACAGTCTGTTAAAACACTAACTACTAGCTAAGAATAACTTTCTTTCGCAGAAAAGTACATTATGAAGTAAACTTATGTACATCTACAATAAATATAGCTATTCGAGTGTACTCACTGTTGCAGTCATAACTGATGGGATTTCCTGCTGCAGAAGCCCTTGGCCAGCCAAACTACCATAGGTTCATAGGTTGGTACTAGGCTATCAGCCCTAGGGCCTATACAAGCCTAGCCATAACAATTCCCTGGCTATTTCTTCCCACATTATTTACTTTCCTGGACCCCTGTCTAGCAGGGCGACTGACGTGATCCCTGGGGTGAATTTCCTTTCTCCCATCCAATCGTCAAGGTTCCTCTTGAAGAGGTCCAAAGAGGCACTCTGCTTGACATGTATGGGCAATCTATTCCAGAGTCTGGGGAGTCTCTGGGTCAGGAACCTATCCCTCCAGCATGTTTTGTTTATTGTGATGACAAGGTTTAGATCCCTGGAGCGTGTAGCTCTGAGGGATTGGGATTTCTTTAAGTGTAGCATGTCCAACAGCTCTGGGTTTGACATGCTACACTTAAGATCGCCTCTGAGTAGACGATATGCAACAGAGTATAGCTGGAGTTTTTTAAGGCATCTGCTTTAGGCCTGTGATTCTTTTAGTGAGGTATTTCTGAGGACTTTCCAGTTGTTGCAGATGTCTTGAGAGGTACACACCAAATGGGGCGTTGTATTCTATAATGGGTCTAATGAGGGATGAGTACAGTGGGACAATGACCTCCTTTTTTCTGGATGAAAAGCCCTTTGTGATGAGGTGTGCCACATAGAAGGATTTCCTGACTGTTGTGGCGATGTGGTTATCGAAGGTGAGACCACTGTCCACCTGTGTCCCTAAGTCTCTTATCACATTTTCTGTGTTTAGTGTACTGCCACCTATATGGTAATTCATGGATACATGTTTTTCACAAAGGGATAACAATACATTTCTTGGCATTGAGCTTGAGCCCATGGCTCTGGCACCAAGCATCTGTTTCTGTAAGGCCCTTTTGTAGAGTATCCACATAATTTGGGGATTCAATAATGGCTCCCAGTTTGCAGTCATCTGCAAACTTTGTTAGCCAGAGTCCCTTAGTGTTGACCTGTACTTCAGAGAAGTAGATGCCAAACAAGAGCGGCCCCAGGACTGAACCCTGAGGTACTCCACTTGTCTGGAGCTGGATTTGGAGTCGGCTACTTTTACAGTGTGGGTTCTATCAGTAAGCCATTTAGCAACCCATTGGGTGACATAGGGATTAATGCCCAACTTAGTAAGTTTATCTATGATTCCAGAATGGGGCATGGTGTCAAAGGCCTTGGCAAGGTCTAGATAGGCTGTGTGGACCACCTTACCCTTGTCCATGGCTCTGGAGACTGATTCAAAGAAGTCAATCAGGTTCAGGAGACAAGATCGGCCCTTCACAAACCCAAACTGGGTGGGGTCCAGTGTTTGAAGGTTGCCAATGTCTTTGTTTATAAGTTCCATGATAATACGCTCCATGGCCTTGCAGATAAGGCTTGTCAGACTGATGGGACGGTAGTTTCCTGGATCCAAGGTGGATCACCCCTTGTGGATTGGGATAACTGTAGCTCTGCGCCACTCAGTGGGCACGAAACCTGAGGTGAGGCTATGATTAAACATGACACTTAGGTGAGGTGCCAGTTCATATTGTAGTTCATGTAGTACACAGCCCGGGATGTCATCTGGTCCCATGGATGCTGTATTCTTGGCTTTAGAGAGTGCGTTTTGTACCGTGTGGCCGTTATTACTGGACTTTGGCAATCTTCCGGTATTGAGATGGGCCATTTAGGGGGTGAGAGGGGGGTGAAGTTGGCACTGAATCGATCTGCCAGGATAATGGCAGCATCCTTCGGATCAGTATATTTAATGCCATTCTGTTTTAGCTCAGAGCAGATCTGAGCATTGCCATTTAGATTCTTGACATAGTTATAGAATGCTTTGTGGTTGTCTTTGGAATCTTTGGCAATTTTATTTTCGTAACTAGCTTTGAAGGATTTTATGAGGCATCTCAGTTTCTTACTGAGGCTAGTAAGGGAGTTTTTTGCATCCTGGGATTTTCCTCTTTTCTGCAAAAGTTTCTTCCTTTTGTTGTAAAGTTTGTTTATGGCAGGGGACCACCAGATTGGCTTCCTTTTTTTTGATGAGAGCATGTTGGTTCTATTTGGGATGGCACGATTCATGCATGAGTGGATGTGCTCGTACAGTGCCTTAGTGTAGGATTCAGCAGTTGAACTTTCAGTTCCCGTCTGCATGGGTGTCATGAAGTTTGTCACTTCTGACTTGAGTAGCATGAAGTTGGCTTTGGAGAAGTTTTTTATGGTTGTTTCTTTACTGGGGGGTGGGGGTGGGATGCGGATGTTAAGGGTGATTAGCTTATGGTCAGACCTGACTAACGAGGGGGTGACCATAGGTATGGAGCATTGATTTCCCATGTTGGTAATGACCAGGTCTAGGATATTGGAGCCCCTGGTGGGACTATGGATTAGTTGATCCAGGGCGTTGGAATTTATGAATTCCAAGAACCGCTTGCAAAGGTGTTGGGACATGAGTAGTTTTCCCAGTTAATGGCAGGGTAGTTAAAATCACCCAGTATTAGGGTGTTTGGTTCTATCTTAATATTTTCCAGTATGTTTAGAAAGGTGTAGTGAGAATCTTGGGGTATGGTGGGGGATCTGTAGCAAGCTACAATTTGGATTGCAGTCTTACCTAGTGTTAGTTGCACTTGGAGAATTTCAGACACATTGTGTTGGCCAACTAGCCTGGTGGTGTGAATATCCTTGGTGAATATTGACACTCCTCCACCTTTAGTGTTTCGGTCCTGGTTTGGTGGCCGAAAAGTGTGATAAGAGTTGTTGCCTGGTATTGCAGGGGTGCTCTCTGGAGCCTTGAACCAGGTCTCAGTTACTGCACAGATATCGATGTTCTCCATTTTTAGGAGTGCCTCGAGAGAATGCATTTTGAGGTTTAGACTTCTAGCACTGAGTAGCATTACCTTCAGATTTTGCATGCTTGTACCTGTTACGGTGGTGGTTTTGTCCTTTGAAGTTTGCCTAAAATAGGCACTATAGGGGTGGCAAGAGCCTTAGCCACTAACCTGAATCCCAGGGGCGACAGGTGCAGACCATCTCTGGCAAAGCATCGTGGTCCGTCAGTCATGTCATCCCAGGCAGACAGATACTGGATCCCCTTTGAATGACACCATAAGCTTAGCCAATTGTTGAAGTCAATCATTTTATCCTTATATTGTGGTATCATTCTGGGCGAAGGCAGGATGCTACTCAGGGCTAGGGTCATATCTGCCTGGGCCACATGATCCGAGAGCTCTTCCATGTCTCTTTTCATGTAGTCCAGGGAGGTACGTCTCAAGTCATTCACTCCAACATGGACAATGACAGAGTCATATTTGTACTTGTGGAGTGACTTGAGTGCATGCGTTATGTGGTGGATCCTGGCACCGACAGGCAGCTGACTGTAATTTTCTCCTTATTCAACCTGGTGAGAGGGACATCAGTGTGCCGGACTATAGAGTCACCTATGACTAAAGTGTTAGGTACATTGTCTTGCCTTAGGGGCTGTTGCTGGGTGGCACACTGGTGTTGTGAACTATGTGACACACTGGTTGTGATTGGTGTTTGTTTGCGTTTCAGCTTCAGAGGTCTTTGTTGCTTGGGCAGGTTACAGTTAAGGGCCTCTGCATATGTGGATTTAGTGTTGCTATATGTGGGTGTTGGTGGTGCGGGTTTAGAAGGGCTATGTGTTGCTTGAGGTGTAGTGTGGGTGTTAACCTTCTCCTCTTGACTGTTTAGCACAATCTTGGGTGGAGAGAGCTTTGCTTCCATTCTGGCTATGTAAGTGCATCTCTCACAGGTTCTAGTGTTGGGTGGTAGGAGGAGAGGGTTGTCTATGTACATGAGGCAATTGCTGCATTGCCCCAGTATGCCCAGATTCACCAGGTGGACAGGAGAAATCACCGGAAGCTGACCCTTGGACATGCCTGGTTTGGGGCTTTTTTTTTTCTTCTTTGTAAAGTATAGGAGCTGTTTCCTTAGCAAGGTACTTTTAAATTATAGGCTGTTTAGTGCCTACTATTAATTTCTCCTTGTTAACAAGGAGGGTTCAGTCTTTGTATGAGTTTAAGGCTTCCTAGTGCTTTCCAGCAGGTATTAGAGAAAGTGCTTAAAGGTAAGATTGAAAAGAATGCACTCTGCAGTGTGCACTAGAGAAGTTAGATGTGAAAGTAGGTAACTTGAGTTTTATCTGTTTAAAAAGTTAAGGTTTAGTGGAGAGTTACTATTTTTAAAACAGCAAGATGGATTGAAAGGGGTGGTCACTTTTGTATTTTGGTACTATGAAATACTGTAGGATGGCCAATAAATTTAAACAATTGAAGGGGTGGGATTTCAAAAATGATGATTTTGTGATTACTCACATAAGCCAGTGAAAGTAGAGAGAAATTAGATATATGGTCAGATTAACATAAGAGGCGGGCAACTAGAAAGACAGTGGTATTATGGGTGGGAGGGTGGGAAACATTCTGCCCGACTCAGAACAGAGAGAGCTGTGGTCTCTTTTGAAGATTTAATATGCTGTTAAAACAGAATGCAAGCAAAACACAAGGTAAAGAAAACAAACTACAGTATTCAAAATATAGAAAGGCAATACAGTAATACAAAAAATAAAAGCAAACTAATCTTTCCTTCACAGCAAAGTGTAGCAGAGTCTGGATGAGCCTTTCTGGTAAAGCTCTGAAATGTTTTAGTTTACTCCTTAAATAGAAATTTTAGTTCCTAGCTCCACCCCCTCTGTTAACAAGTGATTAACCTTAAGTGACCTCTTCTGTCTTATGAATGAGTCCTTAATTAATCAGTTCTTATTTCTGCCTGACTCAGAACAGAGAGAGCTGTGGTCTCTTTTGAAGTTTTAATATGCTGTTAAAACAGAATGCAAGCAAAACACAAGGTAAGGAAAACAAACTACAGTATTCAAAATATAGAAAGGCAATACAGTAATACAAAAAATAAAAGCAAACTAACCTTGCCTTTACAGCAAAGTGTAGCAGAGTCTGGATGAGCCTTTCTGGCAGAGAATTTTCTTCTCCTCCTGAAGTTGGTGGACACACTGAATGATGTCAAGACATCTGGGTACAAAGGAAGTCAAGCCCATGGCATAACCTCAGCACTTTTTTACTCAACAGACAGGAGTCCCCTAACAGGTCCCCTAAGGTCAAGGGCCTAAGTTCAGGAACAACAGCATATGGACAGAGGAGGAGGGAACAACCTGGTAAAAGAGAGAATACCCACCCCAATCTCATGGGTTAAGAGTGGAAGGAGGAAGGGAAAGAATACTGCAACAGTGAATACACTCAAACATCAATATTTATTGCAAGTATACACAAATGTACTACATTCTTCCTGTTTCACCATTACAGTCATAATTGATGGGATGACTCTCAAAGGTGAAAGGAGGGTGGGTGGGACATTTACAGACCAGAAAGAATACCCTGCAAGATATCAGTGGTAAACACTGCTCTGAATTTGGAGATGTTTTAAAGGTAATAATGTTTGGTGAAGGTATGCACAGAGGACCAGGCATCAGCTTCCAAAATGTCCTTGTGGCTACCTCTTTATGAATGGTGTAAATGTAGCAGTAGCCCTAACGGAGTGTGACCTCAAAAGGTCTGGTGGTTTATTTTCATGATGGCTGTAGCAAAACAAGATACAGTCAGAGGATCCACTTGGAGATTGTTCGTTTAGAAACTGGTCAGACTTTCTGACATTCTTTGTTCTGTCCAAGTAGTGACAGCTGCTTAAGCACATCCAGAGTTATGGGGGATTCTTTCCCCTTGTTTTGAGTGGTAGGAAAAAGTAGGCAAGTGGAAACTGTGATGTAAAGACATGTCTGTAACCACTTTAGGCATAAAGGAAGGGTTGGTCCCAAGACAGGCTCTGTCAGGGTGGAAAGTGATGACAGCACACACACACAGACACACACAGATGCACGCACACACACCTGAAGCTCTGAAACTCTTCCAGCTGAAGTAATGGCTGGCAGGAAGGCTGACTTCCAAATCAGGAATATGATGTCTATGGAAGCAGCTGGCTCTAAAGATGGGAGGGTGAGCTTCTCCAGAATTAACACAAGATCCCATGGGGGAACAGGAGGCTTTCTTTGAGGTCTAATATAGATAATCCCTCTTGGAAACTGCTTCATGAGAGAGTGGGAGAAAAGAGAGGGGTTAACTGCTGAAGTGTGAATTTTAATAGAGGGATAAGAAAGTCCTTTGTTTAAAAGTCCTGAGAAGTATGAAAGGATCAGAGGCATATGAGACTGAAGAGGGCTCTGTCCCTTTGGTCTGCAACACATAGTGAAATCTTTCCCATTTGGCAGCGTAAGATTTTCTTGTGCTAGGTCTCCTGGCTTCTTTTAAAATATCCAGGACCTGTTTTTCAAGTTGTGCCCCCCTCCAGGGGGTCAAAGTATCATCCAAGCAGTCAATTTGAAAGTGCACTGATTGGGAGCATGATGGTGCCCTTGTTTTGTGTTAATAGGTCCACTTGTTGGGGCAGCAGCCATGATTCATTCTTGCTTAGACTGAGGAGTAAATATGAATGCCCTTTGACCTGCAAAAGGCCTATCACTTGGGATAGGCATTTTGTGAAAACCATGGGTGCAGCAGACAAGCTAAAGGGCACAGCTCAGAATTGATAATGCCTCACACCTACTTTCAAGTGTAGAAACCTCCTGTGAGATTTTACCATGGGGATGGTGAGGTATGCATCCTTCTGATCTAAGGTTGCTATGCAAGTGTTGGGTGAGATCACAGCAGCAATTTTTGAAGGGTTAGCATTTTGAATTTTGGAACCTGCAAGAATCTGCTGAGCCTTGACAGGTCCAGAACAGGCATCCACGTACTCTCTTTTCTGGGGACGTGGAAAAATCTTGAGTAAAATCCCTTTCTTTTTAGTGCATTTGGTAGTGGTTCCACAGAACTCTGGATGCATAGGAGCTGTATTTGTTTTAAGGCCTCTGTTATTTTGGTGGAATATCTATGAAACCTGATCAAATTAGAGGCTGTTTGAACTAAAGCTGGTAACCTCTTTGTATGATTTTCAGTACTCGCTTATCCCTGGTAATGGGAGTCCAATTCTTTAAGAAGAACAGCCATCTTCCTAGTCTGAGAAGGGGCAGAGAGGGAGGGGTGGGACTTGAGGGGAGGGGGAAACAGAGTCTCATGGAAGAGTTATGATTGGTCCTGCTGGGACCCTGTTGACAGGATCTCACAGGCCTATGGGAATCTGCTTACCACCGTCTTTGTCTGTGATGCTGCCTTTGACTCCATTCCCTTTGTGTTCTCCTATGTCTAGGCTTAGACTGTGAGGTTGGAAAGGACCGGTGTTTGGTAGGGTAATTGTGGCTGAAGCGAGGAGGTTGAACCTGAAGAAAGTCCTTGACTGCTTCCATGGATTTGGCCTTATCCTCCACCTTCTTGTACATGGTTTCAGCCTTAGAGTGAAAAAGGAAATCTTTGTCCAGAAGCATCCAAGAGACTGGATTTCACATGTTCAAGGAAGGACTGTTCCCTCATCCAGTCATGTCTTCTAAAGATGGATCTGCAATTGCTACTCTGCTGGAAGCTTCCAGAACATCTCAGCCATAGTGCAAGGAGCGCTTTGCTACATGAGAGCAAAAATGCTTAAGTATAGCAGTTCCTTGGATAGGGACTTATTTTCAATTCCCACCAGTTTTTGCTTCATCGGATCTAAAATGGTTTCCTGACATTAACTATACGAAACTGGCAATTCAAAGCCCTCATGACCAGGGTAGCAGAGGAGTAGACTTTCTCTCTAAACCTGTCCAAAGTTCTGCTGTCTTTGTCAGTAAGCAGGGGATTTTTGTAGGTGTTAGCTTTAGCTCCATTAGGAGCCAGAGTCACCACTTCAGAGTCTGCTACAGGGTTCTTGAAAAGGTGCGAGAATCCAGCTTGTAAAAATGTGGGGGATGTTGTGCCATGTTATTGTATTTTCCATTCTATCCCTTTTTATGTTTTCCTCCTCTTAAAATAGTTTTTACAACATTTATTTGCATTAAGTGTATACATTGGTATTTTGAAAAAATTGTTAAAAGAATTGTTGAAAATTAATTATTCAATCAATCAATTAACATTGTGAACAATTAGCCTAGCTGGTATACATAAGGGGATGGTTTATTGCTTTGAAATTGTTCCACTGAAGGCGAATTGCCGAGGTACCAGAGCACGGACGGAACCTAACTGTAAGGAAGAATCCAGCAAAACACTGCCCACTACCTCAAAGACTGGAGCAATGGCAAGGGGATTATGGTCAAGCAGTTTTAGAAATTCCCTACCTCTCTTCTTGAATTGTGATAGCCCTGTGCTTCCCATTTAAAGTATTCCCTCAGGGTATATAGGGTCCCCTACAAAAAATGTCCTATGGGTGCAGTGGAGGCTGCAGCAAGGGTCTCACAAAATCTGAATCACCATAGAAAGTAATAGATAAATGTTCCTCAAAGGTGGATTCTTCATTACTATCCTCAGAGTCAAAAGAATTAGAAGATTCCTTGGGGGTGGGGGAGATATCCCTTTTCCTTTTATCAGTAGATTCAAGACTAGAACCTACAAGAGAGAGACATCTGGATTTAACTGTGGTGATTAAATCCTCAGCCAATCCAACTAGGTCCTGTTGATGGGCCTGACTTTGTAAGTGGTAGCTGACAGGCCTTGGCTGTGGCAAGCTGGATGTAGCTTTTTTATGTAAGGCCTTAGGCTTGGACTTAAGGGGGATGTCTGCACTAGGGACCGGGTCGTGGGAGGACAGCTAAATCCCAGGGACGGGGAACCAAGGCGATCTCCTGATGATGAGAAAAGTACAGTTGTGTACCTACCATAAATGTAGATGTTCGAGTGTATTCACTGTTGCAGTCATTACACTTGGGTTATTCTGCTGGCAGGCTACCCGCAGACGGCCTGAATTCCAAAGTGCTGGTGCGGCATCGGTTGCTATCGCCTCTTCCCTGATGTCAGAGCGCCAGGGGTATTAAAAGATGCAGCCAACGCCATTTTCTTCAGTTTTTCTTGCCCCAGATGTCAGGTGCCCCCAAAAGGGTAGGCTAAAAATTCTGCTCATAAGAAAGCATGCACTAACATAAACATTACCTTCATCTACAAGCAAATACACCACATAGGTTGTATAGAATAGAGAAGTACAGATAAGTCCCAGCAATGAAAGGGGGATGGAGGGAGGGTAACCTGGACTGCAACAGTGAATACACTCGAACATCTACATTTATGGTAGGTACACAACTGTACTATTTTCATCGTGTTTCACTGTTGCAGTCATTACACTTGGGTTGAATCCCAAAGCTGAGGTTGGGTGGCTGGGCCTAGATAGAATTAGGAGTGGCTAAGAGGCCCTGCAGAACTGCAGTGGCGAAGCCTGCTCTGCATTTAGAGTAAAGAGGTAAGTGGTAGTGTTTTGTAAAAGTGTGCACTGAAGTCCAAGTTGCAGCCTCCAAAATGTCCTTGGTTGGTACTCCTCTGAGGAAGGCTGCTGAAGTGGCTGCTGCTCTGGTTGAATGTGGCCTAATGCCCTTAGGCACTGATTTGTCATGTTGTGAATTGCAGAAACGAATGCAGTGGCCTATCCATTTTGAAATTGTCTGCTTCGAAATAGCTTTTCCTTGCGATCCTGCAGCATATGCCACTAAGAGTTGCTCAGTCTTTCTGAAGGCTTTAGTTTTGTCCAAGTAGAAGGGTAGCTGTCTGTGTATGTCCAAAGAATGCAGAAGTCTCTCCCCCTTATTCTGTGGGTTTGGATAAAAGGTAGGCAAATGAATGGTTTGGTTAAGAGCCACACTGGACACTAACTTAGGCATAAATGTTGGGCTTGTCCTTAGAGAAACCCTGTCTGGATGGAAAATAATAAAAGGTTCCACAGCCATTAGTGCCTGTAACTCTGAGACTCTTCTTGCTGAGGTTATTTCTAGGAGCGGAGCTGTTTTCCATGATAAGTATTTTATCTCAGCTGTAATGGCTGGCTCAAAAGGAGGCAGTGTGAGCTTTTCCAAGACAAAATTGAGGTCCCATGCAGGTGTTGGAGCTCTCCTTGGAGGTCTTATGTTTTTGGCCCCTCTGAGGTACTGCCTTAGCAGTGGATGTGAAAAAATAGGTGGATCCGTATTGTAATGAGCTGAAATGGCAGAGGCATGGATCTTAACTGATGAGAAGGATAGGCCTTTGTCCAGCATCTCAGTTAGGTATTGTAAAATCTGAGGAATATTTGGTACAAGCGTGTCCATGCCTTGTGCCTGGTTCCAAGCACAGAATCTCTTCCATTTTTCTGTATAAGATTTTCTGGTGCTGGGCCTCCTGGCCTCCAAAATAACATCCATAACTGCTTTAGAGAGAGGTGTGTTCTGAATGGTTAAATTATCAGACATTCCGCCAGATTTAGGGTTCTGAGTTGGCTGTGCAGGATCTGATTGTTTTGTTGGGTCAGCAAATGAGGAATTTGGGGTAATGTCCAGGCTGGGCCTTGAGACAAGCTCTTTAGGATTGGGTACCAGTGCTGCCGTGGCTAGTCTGGGGCAATCAATATAATTTTTGGCTTCTCTTGTTTGACCTTTAGGAGTACCTTGGGGAGGAGAGGCAGTGGAAGAAAGGCATATACTGCAAGGGTTTTCCAGCTAAATGATAGGGCATCCACTTTCCATGCTTGCTTGTGATAAGTCCTTGTGCAGAATCTCTGTAGTTGGCAGTTGTGCGGGGAGGCAAATAGATCTATGTCTGGGCATCCCCATTTCCTTGTTATCATGCTGAAGATTTGTGGGTCTAGTTTCCACTCGTGAGGATCCATGAGATTTCTGCTTAGTTCGTCTGCCAGAGTATTTGTCTTTCCTGGCAGGAATTCTGCTTGCAGGTGTACTTGATAAGTCAATGCTGTGTTCCACAAAGTCATGGCTTGTCTGCAGAGGGGGTAGGAATGTGTGCCTCCCTGCTTGTTTATGTAGCACATGACTGTAGTATTGTCCGTCTTTACCAGCCATTATCCTGGATGAATTAGATCCTTGAAGGCTGTCAGGGCATTCTGAACAGCTAGCATCTCTTTTTGATTGCTATGAAGATGCATTTGGCTTGCTGGCCATGCTCCCTGAATACATTTTCCTGCCATGTGGGCCCCCCAGGCATAATCTGATGCATCTGTTGTTAGTGTTTGCCTGGCCGTGGGTAGAGTGAATGGCTGTCCCTTGTTGTGGTGACAGGCCTGTGCCCACCATCGAAACTCTTGTTGCAGGCAGGGAATGAGGGTAATTAATGTTTCCAGGCTGTGGCAATGTTGAGTCTAAACACTTTTTAGATACCATTGTAGTTTCCTCATATGCAGTCTTGCATATGGAATTAGTAGAATGCAGGAAGCCATGAAGCCCAAAGCCTGCAGAATTTTTCTTGCAGATAACTGTGTCTTTGTTGCCAACATTTCGAAGTAAGAAGTCAGTTGCCTTTGTTCGTCTGGCGTGAGATAAGCCATCTGGGCAGTTGTATTTAAGCTTGCACCCAGGAATATTATCTTTTGAGAGGGTACTAGTTTTGATTTATTTTCGTTTACCATGTACCCTAGGCAAATTAGTAATCTTTTTACAAACGCCAGATGTTTCAGTAGAATGTCTTTGTTCTCTGCTTGAATAAGGCAGTCGTCCAAGTAAGGGTATATTTGAATTCCTCTTTGTCTGCAGAAAGCAATTACTGGTGCCAGGCATTTTGTGAAGACCCTGGCCGCAGTAGATAAGTCAAAGGGCAGTGCAGAGAATTGGTAGTGCATTGATCCAGCTATGAATCTGAGGTATCATCTGCAATTTTGCCTGATTGGGACATGCAGGTATGCCTCTTTTAGGTCCAAAGTTACAAGCCAAGCTTTCTTGCCCAGCATGGGCAGAAGCTGCTGCAGAGTCAACATTCTGAATTTTGGAACATCCAGAAAAGTGTATAGAATAGACAGGTCCAGTATTAGTCTCCAGGCTTTGTCCTTTCTGGGTACCAGGAATAGTCTTGAGTAAAATCCTTGTCCCTGCTCTTGCTGTGGTACTCGCTGAATGGCCCTCATGTCCATGAGGGATGTAACCTGTTTTTGTGCCTCTGCCCATTGATTTTGTGGCAGGTCTGGCATACCTTTTGCCTTTGGCAGGGTGTGAAAGTGGAACCTGTAGCCCTGGGACACTATATTCAAGACCCATTTGTCCTGGGTGATTATATGCCAATTTTGTGAAAAAAGTGCTAGTTTTCCCCCTAAGGGAGCTGCCAAAAGATAAGTGCTTGGTATTGGCAGAGGAAAGTCATTGGGACTGTTTTCTATATGGCTTTGATTTGTCTTCTCTGCGTTTGGTGGTAGAAGCACCCCATTGTTTATGCCTGTATGAGCCTTGGGGCTGGGATCTGCCTCTAGGGCATCTGTATCTGCTTCTTTATGGCCTGTCCGACACTGGAAAGGACCAATTATTTGAAGGCCAGTTCCTGCTAAATCTGGGTGGTTGTACCTGTAAGAAATCCTTAACTGTCTGTATAGATTTCACTTTATCCTCCATTTTCTTCAACACCTCTTCTGCCAAACAAAGTATCATGCTGTAAAGGAGCATCCAATAATTTTGCTTTAACATGATCAGGCAGATTTTGTTCCTTTAACCAAGAATGCCTTCTAATGACAGTACCCGTAAGAGCAGCCCTGCAAGAGGCCTCCAGTGAATCAAAACCACATTGCAAAGTATGTTTTCCCACTTGTTCAGCTGCATGCAATCAATCCTGCATTTCCTTGTTAGCTGCACATTCAGAATTTGTCAACATTTTCTGTTTTAGCAGTGACATTAACTATTGCTGATATTTAAGCATATGAAACTGACAATTTAAAGCCCTTACAGCCAAGGTAGCAGAAGTATAAACTTTTTCCCCCATCTGTCCAGAGCCATAGAATCCCTATCAGAGGGGACAGGGTTTTTTGTAGTGGAAGCCTTGACCCCTTTGGGACCCTGAGATATGGGTTTTTTATATAGAAATTTGTGGGAATCTGGAACCCTGTAGCATCTGTCTGGCTTAGGGGTAAAGAGTCAGGAGACAGGCTGGACTCTGAAAATACATCATCTACTATGTCTAGAACAGGTGGAATAGCAAGAGGTCTGTGCTGAGGTAGTAAAAGAAAATCTATGAGCCTTTTCTTAGATTCTGAGTAATCTTGGCTCTCCCAGTGAAAGTGCTCCCTGATGGTGTGAAGGGTTTCCCTAAAAGAATAATCCTCAGGAGGAGAGGCTGAAGGAATAGACTCTTCAGCATCAGAATCCTCATAGGGAGGAAGGGAGTATCCCTGTTCAGAAGAGCAATCAGAGGAAATGGAAACCTGATCTGAAGATTCATATTCTGTCTCTTGCCTAGGCCTCTTATCTGGAGGGGGATGGGAACCCCTGATCAAAGTAATTAGGTCTTCGGCCATTTTAAGCATCTGTTTTTTAGGCATGGAAGTCTGTGCAGGAGAATGCTGTACTTGTTTCTTTGCCTTTAGAGCTGCTTTAGTCTTTGCCTTTGAAGCTGAGGTTGGCTTAACATATAACTGTGTAGGTCTGAAAACACCCTCAGAAGCCGATGCCTGCTCAGCGGCTCCGGACCCATCTGAGGGAATAGTTTCCGAATGTCCAATACCTTGAGTATCCAGAGGCCTAGTCGGCTCCACGTAGGAGTCGGAGGCGGCCTGTGGCTCTGAGGTAGCGGGTGTCAGGGGCTGCAAAAGCGCCTCACTGAGAACTGGCGACTGGCCTAGCGGAGGCCTCGTCGTCTGTTTTGAACCTCGGATGCCTGCCCTTTTCCTTGTGCTTTTTATAAACTCCAGTCGTCGGCTGTTCCAACGGCACTATATAATTAAATCTTCAGCCAAAGTAATGAAATGCAAAATCGAACCGACGCTTAATAGTGCGTTGGTTAAATCTAGCACAAAACCGACAGCTAGCAACATCGTGGTCAGGGCCTAGGTAAGGAATACAGTTTGTGTCTTTCGGCTTTTCCCGGTTAGGGGTCGCCACAGCCGAACTCCGGTCCGCTAATGATTGGCAGTAGATTTTTACATGCTGGCTTGCCAGGCCTAACGCACAACCTTCAACGAAGGAACGCCCAATCACGCATGTCGCCACACAGAAGACGCTCTGAGAATCGAACGGACGTCTAACTGAGAGGTGACAACGCTACCGCAGCACCACAACCGCAGTACAGGCAAGGCAAGGAATACAGTAAGAATGAAAATCCTTATGAGGTATTTGCTTCCCACAAGAAATGCAATTGTTAACTTTTTCTGACATCAGGCTGGAGCAAGAAAAAAAGTTTCCCCAACAGGGTACTTAGATGTCTTGACATCTGTCAGGGCTTCCAACGGCTTCAGGAGGAGGAAAAAGTTTGGTGGTAGCCGGGCCGGCCAAGGGCTTCCATGGAAGAAAATCTCATCAGTTATGACTCCAACAGTGAAACATGAAGAAAGTAATGTGTAAAATCTTACCATAATGACAGATGTCCTTCTCTTCACAGTTGCAGTATTCATAACTGAAGGTATCTCCTACCAAGGATAGCCCAATATCTGGCCAGTACACCAAGCCATTAGTACTTACATGTGCTGTATATGTCTCACACATGTTCTCTGAGCAAGGTGTAAGGCATAAAGGTGATGTACAGATACTCGCACTCAGAACTGAAAATGCCCCAGGAGGAAAATAATGTACCTACGGACAAAGAACATGTGCATCATGAAGGAGAAAAGAGAGAAGAGCCCCTCAGCCAGGAAGGCGCGAAAGAACTTTTAGTTATGTACTCACCATAACTTCAGATGTTTGGGATCCATCTCGCCTACATTCTGAATGATGGGTTCGGAGCCGATCCCTCGGCTCCGACTCGGCACGCTTATGCCAAAGAGCGAAGTCTCTTATTGGCTGAGCTTACTATATCCCAGGATGCACCACTACCAGTCCCCCAGATCTAGTTTGTCCGCATACATGCACACATGCACGCCCTGCTTATATAACATCGTCAGATGAAACAAGATAAAAACAGTAGAACTCAAAACCGTTCAATCTCTTCTGATCTCCAAGGCAGGGGGAAGGAGGGTGGGTATTAGGAATGTAGGCGAGATGGATCCCAAACATCTGAAGTTATGGTGAGTACATAACTAAAAGATGTTATGTGATCCTATCTCGCCTACATTCTGAATGATGGGACAGCGTCCCTAGCACCTGAATCCTGGGTGGCTCACTGGAAAACACTGAGTACCGTGGAACCAAATGATGCTCGTCCTTTAGATGCCACATCCAATTTGTAGTGGGAAATGAAAGTGTGCGGGTTGGACCAAGTAGCCGCAGCACAAATTTCCGATATAGCGAGCTTGGAATGAAAGGCTATAGAAGTAGCCATAGCTCTGGTAGAATGAGCTTTGATAGATGTTGTAAGTTGCTTATTCCAAGAAGAATAGGCCTGAGCTATGCAATCTCTGATCCATTTTGAGATAGTGGCTTTTGTGATGGTTTGGCCCAATTTATTATCTGAGAAGGACACAAACAACTGGTCTGACTTACGAAGTTGCTGAGTCCTGTCTAAATAGAAGCGTAATTGCCTGTGAACATCCAATTTATGGAGAGTGTATTCTGCTTCATTGGAGAATTTTGGAAAGAAAACTGGTAGCTCTAGAGATTGTTGAAGACAGAAACTAGAACAGACCTTTGGGACAAAGGATGGATTAGGCCTAAGTGATACTCTATCCTTGTGGAAAATCAAATACGGTGGTTTAATAGACAGGGCTTGAAGCTCTGAAACTCTTCTTGCAGAAGTAATAGCCACTAAGAATGCCGTTTTCCAAGACAGATATTTTAACTCGCATGTAGCAGCCGGTTCGAAAGGGGGAGATGTTAATGCGCGAAGCACTAAATCAAGATCCCACGGAGGTGCAGGATGAAAAACTGGTGGTCTTAATAGACTCGCACCTTTAATGAACGTTTTGCATAGTCTGCTGCTCATCAAAGGAGGATCCGTGGATTCGTGGAATTTAGAGATAGCCGCTAGTTGGACTTTAATAGTTGAGACAGAAGATCCCTGATTAAACAGGGATGTTAAGAATTTCAAAACCTCTGGGACAGGAGCAGTGATAGGGTCTAAGCCCTTGAGTTGAGCCCAGATAGCAAACCTCTTCCACTTACTGAGGTACAATTTGTTAGTGGTGGGTTTGTGGGCAAGATAAAATGTGAACAACTTCGGATCTAGTGTGTGCCTTCTAACTAAGGTCGGAAGTGGAGGAGCCAAGCTGTCAATTTCAAGGATTGAAGGGACTGATGCCAATGTCCCGACTGATGGATTAGCAAGTCCGCAATCAGGTCTAAGGTCCACGGATCGTCCACTGCATGCTTCTTCAGGTAAGGAAACCATATCTGACGAGGCCAGTATGGGGCAATCAGAATCATTAAAGACCCCAGTAGAGAAGCTTTTTGAATAACTTTGGGAAGAAGTGGAATTGGAGGAAAGGCATAAAGTAGCCCTGTTGGCCAAGGTTGTGCTAGAGCATCCATGGCTGGTACTTCTTGATGTGGGATCAAGGAGAAGAACCTTTGGCACTTGGCGTTTTGTGGAGTTGCAAATAGGTCGCAGCACGGAGTCCCCCATCTCTTGAAAACCTGGGCTGCTACTGTGCGGTTTAGAGACCATTCGTGAGGAGAGAGAATTGTCCTGCTTAATTTGTCCGCCAATACATTTGACTTTCCGGGATGTGGGTCGCTACCAAGAAGCGGTTGGTAGCTACAGCCCATTCCCACACTCTCATGGCCTCTCTGCAAAGGGGGTACGATCTGGTCCCTCCTTGTTTGTTCAGATACCAGACCACCGACATGTTGTCTGTGTGGATGGCGATGATGCCCTGAGGAAGAAACTTGTGTAAGGCCTGTAGGGATAGAAGTACAGCCCTCATCTCCAACACGTTGATGTGGAGAAGAGCTTCGCCTGGAAGCCAGGAGCCCTGAACTAGCCTGCCCAGACAATGCCCCCCCCACCCTATCTGGGAGGCATCTGTCGTCAGGGTAACCACTGGAGGGGGGAGGACAAAGGGTTTCCCTTGATCCAAGTTGGATGTCTGAAGCCACCAGCGCAGGTCCCTTTGCATATTTCCGTAATCATGATGTGATGATTGAGGGAAGATCCTGAAAGGACCATTGAGTTGACAAGAGCCACTGAAGAATCCTCATGTGTAATCTTGCTAGAGGAACTAAAAGAACTGTGGCAGACATTGAGCCTAAAACCTGTAGAACCATCCTGGCTGGGGCTTTGGATCTCGAGATCAGAGCTTGAACTTGGCCCTGTAAAGTTCGGATCCTTTCGCAGGAAGAAAGACGCATCAATCTTGAGTCTATCTCTGCTCCTATAAACTTTATGCGTTGAGAGGGCAGCAAGACAGACTTTGACCAATTGAATGTAATCCCCAGGGAAACACCCAGGAGATGGTGGCTTTGAGGTTGTCCATTAGTAGATGCCTGGTGGTGGCAGTCAGGAGCCAGTCGTCGAGATAGGGAAACACTTGGAATCCAAGACTTCTCAGGTGAGCCGTCACTACTGCCAAACACTTGGTGAACACCCTGGGGGCTGTGGTGAGACCAAAGGGCAGAGCGCAAAATTGGTAATGACTGACTCCCAGGCTGAAGCGCAGATACCTTCTGGACGCCTGATGTATCGGTATGTGATAATAGGCGTCCTTGAGGTCTATGGAGCACATCCAAACATCCTTCTCCAATAATGGGAGAATGGATTGTAACGTGACCATTCGGAATTTGGATTTCGTGACGGATTGGTTCAGTGTGCTGAGATCCAATATTGGCCTCAGGTCCCCTGTCTTTTTTGGCACTAAAAAGAACCTGGAGTAATTTCCTGATCCGATCTGGTCTGTGGGGACCGGTTGGATGACTCCTTTTTCTAGCAGCTTTAAAGCTTCTGCGGCTGCTATTTCCCTTTGACTGGGTGGTGGGTCCGGGATTCTCTTGGACGGTGGGGGTGAGTATGTGAATGGGATGGTGTAACCTCCGGCAATGATCCGGCACCCATCTGTCCTGAGTGATTGACTCCCAGGCTTTTAGGTGCTTGGCAAAACGACACCCGACTGGCTCGAGCAGCACAGCCGGGCAATCCCTCATGACGTGTGGGAGGCTGAAGAGCCACGAAAGGACTCGCGGTCTCCAGAATTGCGGGGCCCTCTGCCGCCTCTGGGACGGCGTCTCCTGAAAAATTTCCCGTCCTCTGCCTCTGGAGGGAATCTTCCTGCTGTTGGGAGAAAAACTTGCAGATTTGGAACCACATTTTCCCCTCCTTTAGCCTTGGGGTAAGGCCGAAGGGAGTGGAATAACGGGCACCTACGGCAGATAAAGTTTTTCCCTCTTGCTCACAGCGGTAAGGGTGTCTTTCACCTTGGGTCCAAACAATGAGGACCCATCAAAGGGAGCGTCGGCGAAGGAAGATTTGAAGGCCTCCAAACTGACACAAGCGGAGCCAGGCTTGTCTACGAGAGCCACGCCTGTGCCTGCCGCTCTACCCGCCTTCGCCGCATAGGAAATGAGCCTCATGGACGAGTTAGAAATTGACGTAAGGATAGCCAACTGAGAGCTAACCGACTGGGCTAGCTGCTCAGGTAGGTTACCCGAGAGGGAATCTGACAACTCCTTGACCAGATCCCTCTGAAGCCTGGTAAAATGTGCCAAATAATTCAGAGACCTTAAGGTAAAGGCCGCTGAAGTCAGGGTGCGCTTCCACCTGTCCATACTCCTAGACTCCTTATTAGGAGGATGGACGGACGTTGAAGCCTCTGCCACGTCCTGTTGTGTAGCAGATGCCACCACCATGGCATCTACAGCCACGCCTTTAGTAAGGAACTCCTTCTCGGGGGGAGCAGACAAGAATTTATTTGGACGAGAAGGGACTGGTTCCACGGTATCTGGATGTTCCCACGCCCTTCGACAAACTAAATCCAGAAGCTCGTCAAGGGCGGAGACACCCAGGAGGCGGAGGGCTGAGCTCCAAAGGCCTTGAGGAGCACTGACCGTCCGCAGAGGGGTTTGGATATCCAGCCGCCTTGTTTGAGGATCTCTAAGATGTCTGCGAATGAGACATCATCCGAGGACGACTTTGGGGACCCCTCTGCATCATCCATATCAGTGTCTGATGTAATAGACTCGGGGGAGTCCACGTGCTTCCTCTTGCACGATCTCTTCCTTGGGGTTCATCTGTAGACAACTCCGAAGAACCCTCAGGAGGAGGGAACCCCACTGGGGTAACCTCAGGCCTCGGGGCTCCGCTGGCTACAGACAGGGGGACTGCCAAAGACCCAGTCTCCACGCCCAGGGAAGGTGCCGGTAAAGCCGGAGAGATGGCGAAGAGGACTTGGCCAAGGCACTCCTCATGGCCCTGAAAGCCAGACCCCCAGAATCCTGGGAGTGTCCGGTCTCCGGAGCCGTGATAGCCGACGGAAGTCCCGCAGCTGAAGCACCGAGGGGGAGGCTCGGAGCGAAGCATAGGTCCCAAGCATCACCCCGGGTCCAGCCGAAGAAGTCCGCGACAAACTCAGACCCGAGGCCGGGTTGGAGTAAGGGTCGGAGCCGACCCTGAGATCTCCACCGGCTCCAACAGCACCTGCTCCGACGGAGCGAAGCAGTCGGAGGAGGAATGGCAATGGGGTGGGCCAAGGTCATCGGCTCCGAAGCCAACTGGGTCGGAACCGAAACAAATTTTTGGAAGACTGGGGACTGGAACAGTCTTTGGAGCACCCTGTCTATATCAGAATCCGACATTCTCAAGACCGAGAGGAAACAGAACGGGTTCGAGAAGGCCTCTCCATCGGCCCCAAAAGGCTAGGGGACCGGCTCAGGCGACTCGATGAGTATCGGCGCCGAGGGAATACTCACAGATTCCATCGGTGCCGAGGTAGACTTCGCGCCGAGGAGGAAGTGTCTGAGCGGCGACCCTTGTCGGCTCCGAGCAGCGGAGCGGCGAAGGTGACCCGCCTCTCGATGCCCCAGCCATCGGCTCGAAGCCAGAGGAGTCGATACTGGTGGCATCGAGGCAGACCGTTCACCTCGGCTCCAAGTCTTTGGAGCCAAGGAGAGGCCTGCCTAAGTCTCTTGGCAGTCGGATCCGACGGACTGGTCGGAACCAAGCCCTTTTCTTTTGGCCGGAGCCGGAGAGGATGCCAAGGCTTCTTCAAAGGAGGGTTTAATTAACCCCTTAAGAATCAATTTATTTTTCCTCTCCTGGAGGACCCTTGAGGAAAAAGCGTGACATACGCTGCATGACTCCTGCAAGTGCTTTGCCCCTAGACAATATACACAGAGCGAATGATCGTCAGTAATAGACATTTTAAAACCACATTTCGAACATTTTTTAAAGCCCGAAGGCCTAGGGGTTTGAGACATGATGTTCAACAATTCTAGTAACTTTGACAGGAAAATAAACAACTATAGATTTACTTATGATAAATCTAAGCTTACAGTTATAGCTTAACACAAATTCTTCCTGTAAATGACAGGGAACTCTAAACAACTATAGACTTGAGACCCTGTAAAGTTTTCAAAGGTTGACAGTCCGGGAAGGCCCTGGATGGAGGGGGGCCGAAAACAAACTCAACCCAATCACACACAACAGTTTTCACAATCCAAACGTACACAAAAGAGCGATAGCCGTTAAAACAGCTTTTGTGACCAAAAAACAGCAAAAAACTGACAGAAAAGTTAGTTAATAAAACTACTCAGCCCAGCCAGCTCGAGACCACGTCTTCGCAGGGAAGCGGCAAACGAGATCTGGGGGACTGGTAGTGGTGCATCCTGGGATATAGTAAGCTCAGCCAATAAGAGACTTCGCTCTTTGGCATAAGCGTGCCGAGTCGGAGCCGAGGGATCGGCTCCGAACCCATCATTCAGAATGTAGGCGAGATAGGATCACATAACATCAGGCTAGAGCAGAGGAAGCAGGAGGGGGCAAATACTGCAACAGTGAAGAGAAGGCCATCTACTGTTACGGTAAGATTTTTGACAATTGTACTATGTCCTTCCATACCACTGTTGAAGAATTCATAACTGAAGGAAGAGTTCAAAAGGTCAAGAGGAAATCTGGGAGGAGGAAGGCATGGAAAAGCCTTCCAGAAACCCATGCAGGATGGCCCTGGAAAAGCTAGCTCTAGCCCCGGAAATAACATTCAACTTGAAATGCTTAGTGAAGGTTTGAAAAGAAAAACAAGTAGCAGCCTCAGGGATAGAATCGGTATCCAACCCATGAAAAAAAACACCAGAGGAGGCAACAGCCCTTGTAGAATTAACTTTTACTGATGAGGAAATACATTTACCAAGAAAAGAATAATAAAAAGAAACGACTTTAGAAATGCAAGAGGAGATGGCTTGCTTAAAAACTGCTAAACGCACAGACCTGGGATGAAAGGAAAAAAATAAGTTATTTATTCACCATAACATTCCATCTGAGTTGTCCACCTTCATTTATCCTTGACCAATGGGTTTGATTCGTAGCAATGGAACCGTCTCGGCCATTTCCGCAGCTCGCGCAAGCCAAAAACTCTCGAGCTTCAACCCTACCCATAAATACAGATCTCCTAGTTACCTCAGATTGAGTTTGCAGATTAGAGCTAAACAGATGCAAAAACAGAAAGCCTGATGAAAACCATATCTGCTATACAAAAGTAGGCAAACATGGAAGTATGTGCCCTATTCATTCCACCAAAGGACATTAGCAAGGCCAGGGGAAGGAGGAAGGGAAGTCAAGGATAAATGAAGTGGACAACTCAGATGGAACACGATGGTGAGTACATTACTTCTTTATCTGAAGTTGTCAATCTTCATTTTATCCTTGACCAATAGGACAGAGTCCTCAGCTACCTTAGATCTTGGGTGGACTCAAGGAAGACATTCTTGAGCACCACTGAACTAAAGGATGCTCTTTCCCTGGAGACCAGGTCCAATTTGTAATGAGTAATAAAGGTATGAGGGGAAGCTCAAGTTGCTGCTGCACAAATGCCATCCACAGAAGCTCAAGACTCAAAAACTGCTGATATAGCCATCAATCTTGTAAAATGAGCCTTTACTGTTCTAGGCAAAGCAATTTGTCATAAATAAAAGCTATACAGTCTTTTAGCCATCTGGTCAAGGTTCCTTTGTTGAATGGTTTTCCAATTTTGGTACTTGAAAAGGATACAAACAATTGGTCTGATTTATGAACATCTTTTCTTCTGTGTAGGTAAAAACATAACTGTCTGCAAATGACGGGCATTTTCTCCTTTACTAGAAAAAATTGGGAAAGAATATTGGAAGATTAATAGTTTGATTAACATTAGAGTCCGATACTACTTTAGGAAGAAAGGAGGGATTCATCCTTAAGGCAACTCTGTCTCTATAAAAAATCAAGTATGGTGGTTTGCAAGATGAAGCTTGAATTTCTGAAATCCTTCTGGTTGAAGTTATTGTTACAAGGAATAAGGTCTTCCAAGATAGGTATTTAAGATCACATTCGGCAGAAGGTTCAAAATGAGGTTGAACAATGGATTGTGAGAGATCCCAAGGAGGAATAGGATCATTAAAATGGGGTTTCAATAAAAGAATTCCTTTCAAAACTGCTTTGTATAACTTTTGAGAAACTAGGGAATTATCCCCAAAACTATTATGAAAGTTCGAAATCTCTGCCAGCTGAATTTTAATAGCATAAGGAGAGGCCCCTGCATAAAAAAAAAAAAAAAAGGATAAGAACTCTAAAATCTTTTTGATGGGTGCTGAAAGGTGGTCAATATTCCTTTTGCGGGACCAAAAACTTAAATCTCTTCCATTTACTCAGAGTTATGGATGGATGGCTTATGACAGCCTTGCAAAATTCTGTGTACTGGAGAGGGAAGATTAACTTGTCTGGCAATTAATGGAACTGGAGGAACCATGGTGTCACAGCCTGAGGTTCTGGAGTTTTGGGTGAATCAAGTTCTCTGGCTGACAGAAGAGGTCTGGAGTTGGATCCAGATTCCAAGGTTCTTTTATCAAGTAAGGCCAGCGAAAGGGGAATCATATTTGTTGGGGGCAATGAGGATTACTCTGCTCTTCAACTTTAGAGCTTTCTGAAGGAACTTCAGAATTAAGGGAAATGTGTAGACACATCCAGGGGGCAAAGTGTGTAAAAGAGTAATAATAATAATAAGTAGTAATAATACCAGTGACATTTGTAATATAGTGAGAAAAAATTGGAATATACTGACAAGTGATAGTACATTGGGGGATGTAGTAGGGCTGCAACCTACTTTTAGATACAGAAGGAATAAGAATTTGAAAGACTTATTGTGCAAGGAACCTTCCATGCCCATGGCATCATATGCTCTACCTAATACAATAGGAACTAATAACTGTGGATCATGCAAAGCTTGTCCCTATATAAATAAAGATACTGTTTTTACACATCCTATTACCCATAAAGTGTTTCACCTTAAAGGAAGAGCAACCTGCCGTACCACTAATATAGTGTATCTAGCAGAGTGTAGTCAATGCCAAAGTTTTTATGTAGGCAAGACAAATTGCATGTTTAAAATAAGGATCCTTCAGCATCTTTCCAGCATAAGGAACAAAGATGAAAGAAATGCATTGTGTAGGCATGTGACTTTATTCCCTGAACATACTTTTAAATTTAGGGTTATTGTAAATGTTAGACCTAGTATCGGGGGGGTGATATCATGCTTTTAACAGAAACAATAGAGACTAAATGGATTGCAAATTTAATGGCCAATAGAAAGCCTGGATTAAATGAATTTATACCTATTAAGCCTATTTTGAAAAATAGGCGGGTTTTTCATTGAATGTGTTTGCTCAGTTGATTGTGATTGGTTTTTATTATGTATATAAGCAGACCATCTTTTTCATTTTATTCATCTGAAGAAGGGTCATCCCGAAAGCGCTTATCCTGTGATTTTAAGAATAAAAGTTTTTAAGCTGTCAGCAGTGTTCAACCTTGCTTCGTTTTGTTCTCCTCATTCGTTTATTTGCTCAGGTTGGACTTTGGCGTTTTACTGGATATTTGTATTTTATTATTTTATTAGTGTAAAAGAGTATCCCTGGATGACTCCCCTGGTGGGGGAATTAGGGAGAACTAGCTGATGCACTTGTTGTTCAGGGGCGAGGCAGAGAGGTCACGGCAAGGCTGGCTCCATTGGTGAAAAACCATTTCCGCTTCTCTTGGATTGAGGGACTGACTACTCATGAGGTAGAATAGACCCACTCAGTCTGTCTGCTATCACACTGGATCACCCTAGACATCCACATTCAGCCCCCTCCCCATTAAGGAAACCACCGTAAAAAACACTTCTCCACAGCCAACTTCATGTTTAAGTCAGAAGTGGCAAACTTCATTACACCTATGCAGACAGAAAATAGTAGCACGACTGCTGAATCATATACAAAGCACTGTACAAGCACATACAAGAGTACATGGACCGTGCCATCCCCAACAGAACCAAGACTCTAACCTCCAGAAAAAGGAAGCCAATCTGGTGGTCTCCTGCCATAAACAAACTCTACAACAGATGGAAGAAACTGTTGCAAAAAAGAGTAAATTCCCATGATTGCAGGAACACTCTGGTCAGCGTCAGCCTTCTACAGCTATGTCAAGAATCTCATGGCAACAGTCAGATCTGCTCTGAACTACAGCACAATGGCACTACATTTACTGAACCAACTGATATTGCCAACATCTTGAGACAGGTTCAGTGCTAACTTCACCACCACCTCAGCACCCAAAGGGCCCATCCCCATAATGGATGATTACAAAGCCCCTGAAATCATGGCCACATAGGTAAAGACCGCACTCTTCAAAGCCAAGAACACCGCATCCATGGGACTGGACAAAGTACAGTTGTGTACACTTACCATAAATGTAGATGTTCGAGTGTATTCACTGTTGCAGTCATTACATTTGGGTAATCTGCTGGCAGGTTGCCCTCAGTCGGCCTGATTAACAAAGTCTTGGGTCCTGCGTCGGTTGCTGTCCCTTCTTCCATGACGTCAGGTCATCAGGGGTATAAAACATGCAGCCGACACCATTACATCAGTTTTTCTTGCCCCAGATGTCAGGTGCCCCCCAAATGGGGAGCAAAATATATAAGTAATTAAACACACCAAAATATACCTCCAAACAAAAGCAAAGACACCAAAAAGGCTTTTAAGCATAGTAAAAGAAAGTAGAGGTATGGTAAGAGAAAAACAGGGGGCTGGAGGGAGGGTAACCAGGACTGCAACAGTGAATACACTAACATCTACATTTATGGTAAGTGTACACAACTGTACTATGTTCTTCATGTTTCACTGTTGCAGTCATTACATTTGGGTAGATTCCCAAATCTATGGTTGGGAGGATGGATTTATACAGCATTAGGACCAGCTACAAGGCCCTGCAAAACAGCAGTGGCAAAGCCAGCTCTGGATTTAGAGAAAATTGGTAAGTGATAATGCTTGGTGAAAGTATGAACTGAACCCCAGGTAGCAGCTTCTAGAATATCCCTGGTAGGAGCACATCTGAGAAAGGCTGTAGAAGTAGATGCAGCCCTGGTGGAATGAGATCTGATCCCCTGGGGGATAGGTTTTCCATGGTGCTTATAGCAGAAATGAATACAATGGCTTATCCGTTTAGAAATGGTTTGTTTTGAAATAGCCATCCCCTCTGCCCCTGCAGCAAATGCTACCAGTTGTTCAGATTTTCTTAGAGAATTAGTCCTGTCCAAGTAGAATCTAAGTTGTCTGTGTACATCCAATGAATGCAGAATCCGCTACCCCTTGTTCTGTGGATTGGAAAAGAAAGTTGGCAAATGAATGGACTGATCAAGAGCCACAGTGGATACCACCTTGGGCATGAAGGATGGATTGGTCCTGAGTGACACCCTGTCCGCATGAAAGATGATGAAAGGCTCCACTGCCATAAGGGCCTGTAGTTCAGATATCCTTCTAGCTGAAGAGATTGCTAAATGGAAGGCTGTTTTCCAAGAAAGAAATTTTAAGTCTGCAGTAGCAGCTGGCTCGAAAGGAGGTAGAGTGAGTTTCTCCAATAAAAAGTTAAGGTCCCAGGCAGGGGTTGGAGCTCTTCTGGGTGGTCTCAAGTTTTTGGCCCCTCTGAGATACTGCTTTAGCAGAGGATGAGAGAAATGGGAGGGGGTTTTGTGTTGTAATGAGCTGAAATGGCTATGGAGGAAAAAGACAGGCCCTTGTGAAGCATCTCAGTTAAGTATTGCAAAATCTGAGGTAAATTGGGCGCTGCTGTGCCCATCCCTTGAGATTGATTCCAGGCACAAAATCTTTTCCATTTGTCAGCATAAGATTTTCTAGTACTAGGTCTTCTCGCCTCCAAAATGACATCCATCACAGGTATGCTGCTAAGGGAGAATTTAAATGATTAGCTAAGCTGCAAGATTCAACGTTTGGAGCTGAGGGTGCAGAATTTGGTTCTCCTGCTGAGACAGTAAGGAAGGTGTCTGTGGCAGGTGCCATAGAGAAAGTTGTGACACACTGTGCAAGAGTCAGTACCAGTGATGGCGAGGCCAGACTGGAGCAATCAAAAATATTTTTGGTTTGTCCTGTTTGACTTTTAGAAGAACTCTGGACAGTAGAGGCAGAGGGGGAAAGGCATAGACTGATAGGCTTTTCCAACTGAAGGGCAGAGCATCCACTTTCCAGGCTTTTTTGTGAGGAGTTCTTGTGCAAAATTTGTCCAACTGGTACTTCCGGGGTGAGGC
The DNA here is from genome assembly GCF_019279795.1 of Protopterus annectens. Classification (NCBI taxonomy): domain Eukaryota; kingdom Metazoa; phylum Chordata; order Ceratodontiformes; family Protopteridae; genus Protopterus; species Protopterus annectens. The sequence goes on along the minus strand of NC_056747.1, from coordinate 1,193,516,895 downwards.
AAAAAGATCTGTGGCTGGGCTCCCCCCATTTGAGTGTCAACATGTTGAAAATCCATGGTTCCACTTTCCATTCCGTGTGAGTCCATGAGAGTTCTGCTTAGTTCGTCTGCCAGAATATTCAGCTTTCCTGGCAGTAATTGAGCTTGTAGTTGTACTTGGTAGCTCAAGGCCATGTTCCACAATGACATGGCTAGTCTTCAGAGGGGGTAGGAATGTGTACCCCCCTGCTTGTTTATGTACCACTTAACCGTGGTGTTGTCCATCTTTACCATTAGTTGTCCTGGATGAAGGTAGTCCTTGAAGGCCGTCACTGCATTCTGTACAGCTAGCATTTCTTTTTGATTGATATGAAGGTGTATTTGATTTGGGCTCCATTTGCCCGGAATGCACTTCCCTGCCAAATGAGCCCCCCATGCATAGTCTGAAGCATCTATAGTTAGGGTTTGGGTGGCAGGTGGTGGTGTGAATGGCAGTCCCTGGTTTTGGTGGCAGGCCTATGCCCACCATAGAAACTCCTTAGGCGCAGGCAAGGAATGATAGGAATCATTGTTTCCAGGCTGTGACAATGTTGACTCCATAAACTTTTTAAGTACCACTGAAGTTTTCTCATATGCAGTCTTGCATATGGAATTAGAAGAATGCAGGATGCCATGAACCCCAAGGCTTGCAGAATTTGTCTTGCAGATATAGCAGGGTTTTTGTGGCCACCTGTTTGAAGTAAGTCACCAAATGAATTTGCTTTTCTGGCGTAAGGAAAGCCATCTGGGCAGATGTATTCAAGCTTGCACCCAACGGTACCAGTTGTGATTTATTTTCGTTTATGGTGTACCCTAGAGAAGTTAGAACCCTTTTTACAAATGCCAGATGTTTTAGAAGAATGGCCTGGTTTTCTGCCTGAATTAGACAATCGTCCAGGTATGGATATATTTGAATATTTCTTTGCCTGCAAAATGCAATTACTGGGGCCAGGCACTTTGTGAATACCCTGGGCGCAGTAGACAAGCCAAGGGCAGTGCAGAGAATTGACAATGCAAGTAGCCTGCTTTGAAGCGTAGGTATCTTCTGCAAGATTTCCTGATTGGGATATGCAGGTAAGCTTCTTTTAAATCTAGAGTTGCCAACCAGGCATCCTTGCCTAGCATAGGACGTAACAGGTGAAGAGTCAGCATCTTGAATTTTGGAATGTCCAGAAAGGTGTTTAGAGTAGACAGGTCCAGAATTGGACGCCATGATTTGTCTTTTCTGGGTACCAGGAAAAGTCTGGAATAGAAACCCTGTCCCTTTTCCTCTTCTGGTACTAGTTGAACAGCCCCCATGTTTAGGAGGGAAAGTACTTGTTTCTGTGCCTCTGCCCACTGATTTGGTGGCAGGTCTGGCCACCTGCTTGGAGTTGGCAACATGTGGAAATGAAATCTGTATCCCTGGGACACTATATTTAAAGCCCATTTGTCCTGGGTTATAAGTTGCCAGTTTTTTGCATGAAGAGCCAGTTTTCCCCCAAAGGGGTGGCTGAGAGGCAAGTGCTTGGTAATTTTAAAGGAAAGTCATTGAGACCGTTTACCATAGCGTTGTGTCTTGTTATTTCCAGATTTGGAAGTGGAAGCACCCCATTGCTTAGTTCTGAAAGTCCCTTGGGACTGAAACCTGGTGCTTTTGGAGCGTCTGGGTTTGGCTTGAGTGGCTCTGGAAGGAGCTGGAAAGGACCAGTTCTTAGTAGGCCAGTGTCTACTAAATCTTAGAGGTTGTACTTGTAAGAAATCTTTCACAGTTTGCATAGATTTAGCTTTATCTTCCATCTTTTTAGAACTTCTTCAGCCTTATTGCCAAATAGAAGGTCCTGCTACAAAGGAGGATCCAACAGTTTTGCTTTAAAATGATTAGGCAGAGATTGCTCCTTAAGCCAAGCATGCCTTCTAAGCACAGACCCAGTAACAGCAGCCCTGCAAGAGGCCTCTAAAGAATCAAAACCAAATTGCAAAGTATGTTTTCCAACTTGTTCAGTTGAATGCAATAAATCCTGTAAATCTTTATTTTCCACAAAGTCAGAAATCAACATCATTTTCTGTTTAAGCAGTCCCATGATATGCTGTTGATATTTTAGCATATGGAATTGACAGTTTAAAGCCCAGATTGCCAAGGTTGCAGAAGTATAAACCTTTTTACCCCATCTATCCAGCTCCCTGGAGTCTCTATCAGAAGAGGTAGGGTTTTTAGCAGTACAAGCCTTAATGCCCTTGCGCCCCTGAGAAATGGTTTCCGGGTGTGCAACAGGATTTTTGAAAAGGAATTTATGGAACTCAGGAACCCTGTAGTATCGGTCTGGTTTACTAGGGGCCGGAGGCAGGGAATCAGGGGCCATACTGGATTCCGAAAACACATCAACAATGTCTAGTACAGGAGGTATAGCCAAAGGCCTATGCTAAGGAAGAAGAAGGAAATCCCTAAGTCTCTTTTTGCATTCAGAAAAATCCTGACATTCCCACTGGAAATGCTCACTTAAGGTATGCAAAGTTTCCCCAACAGAAAAATCCTCAGGGGGAGAAGCAGAGGGAATGGAATCCTCTGCATCACAGTCCTCATAAGTAGGTATGGACAAATCCAGGTCATTAGAAGAGTCAGAAGAAACAGAGTCCTGTTCAAAAGATTCATAGTCTAGTTCAGCCCTAGGCCTCTTAGAAGTGGGGGGGGGGGGTTGACTACCCCTGATTAGAGTAATTAAATCTTCAGCCATTTTGATAATTTGTTTTTTAGGCATAGGGGCCTGAACATGTGGCCTGGGCGTCATTTTTTTAGACACAGATGGAGATTTAGACCTTAGTATTGAAGGTGGAGTCGGTTTAATATGCAAGTCTGTAGGCCTGAATACACCCTCAGAAGCCGGTGCCTGCACAGCGGCTCCGGACCCATCCAAGGTAGAGACATCCACGGGTTCCATAGGTGAAGCATCTCACGGCATACCGGACTCCGAATGGGTCTCAGTAGAGGCCTGCGAATCAAAAGTAGCAGGTATTAGGGGCTACGAAAGTGCCTCACTGAGTACCAGTGAACTGGCTTCTGGCTTAGGAGAAGCGCCGTCGGCAGTTTTGGACCTCAACGGCCTGTCTCCTTTTTTCTTTGCATTTTTTTGGTATTTTGGTAGTCGGATGGCTAACCAGCGTAATTTCTGGATAATTAAACAGAGAACCAAAATATTTAGAAACAAAAATGTACCGACGACGGATAGTGCACTGATTAAATAAACCACAAAACCGACAGCAAGGTACGTCGTGGTCAAGGCCTTGGCAAGGAATACAGTACAAATGAAAATCCTTATGAGGTATTTGCTTCCCACAAGTAATACAATTATTAACTTTTACTGACATCGGTAAGGAGCAAGAAAAAGTTTCCCCAACGGGGTACTTAGCTTTTAGTTGAAGACTTAGGTTCTGAAACTCGAAAACGAAAATTTCAGGAGTCGGCTGACCGGCACTTGCGGACTGCTTCTGCTTCGGACACCGCGCGACAAGAAAGACTGATGTAATGGTGTCGGCTGCATGTTTTATACCCGACGACCTGATGTCATGGAAGAAGGGACAGCAACCGACACAGGACCCAAGACTTTGTTAATCAAGCCGACTGAGGGCAACCTGCCAGCAGATTACCCAAATGTAATGACTGCAACAGTGAAACACGAAAAACATCATACCAGGCTGCGCTCTGCATGAACTACAGAACGAACAGGCACCCCCACCTAAATACCATGTTCAGTCATAGCCTCACTTCAGGCTTTGCGCTTATGGAATGGCGCACAGACATGGTTATCAGACTCTGCAAGGGGGGGTGCCACCACAGACCCCGGGAACTAACACCCCATTAGCCTGACGAGCCTGGTCTGCAAGGCCATGGAATGCATCATGCTAAAACTCAAACAAAGACACGGGTAACCTCTAAACTCTGGACCCCACTCAGTCTGGGTTTGTAAAGGGTAGATCATGCCTCCTGAACCTGACTGACTACTTCGAAGCAGTCACTAAAACCATAGACGAGGGTAAGGTAGTGCACACAGTCTATCTTGACCTCGCCAAGGCTTTCGACACCATCCTCCACTCTGGTAATCTAGATAAACTCACTGGACTTGGCATAAATCCCTATGTCACAAGATGGGTGGCCAACTGGCTCACTGATAGAACCCACACAGTGAAAGTAGCAGACTCCAAATCCGACTTCAGAACGGTGATAAGCGGAGTACCACAGTGCTCGGTCCTGGGTCCTCTCCTGTTCATTATCTACTTCTCTGAAGTCCAGGCTAATACAGCTGGTCTCAGGCTAACGAAATTTGCAGATGACTGCAAACTAGGAGCCATAATCGATTCACCTAAGGATGTGGACATTCTACAAAGAGGCCTCACTAAGACTGATGCTTGGTGTCAAAGTCATGGCCTAAAGCGCAATGCCAAGAAGTGCACTGTCATCCCCTTTGGGGAAAATACCGTACCCATGTACTACCACATAGGCAGTAGCCTACTAAGCACTAAAAGTGTGATAAGAGACCTTGGGACACAGGTGGATAGTAGTCTCTCCTTTGATAATCACGTCGCCACAGTAGTCAGGAAATCCTTATACATGGCACACCTCATCACAAAGGAGTTCTCCTCCAAAAAAAGAGAGGTCATCATTCCTCTCTACTCATCCCTTATTAGACCAATCATAAAGTATAACGCCCCGTTTGGCATGTACCTCACAAGACATCTGCAACAGCTGGAAAGGCCACAGAAATACCTCACTAAGAGGATTATCAAACAGAGGCCATACACCAAACGTCTCGAAAAAGTCCAACTCTACTCAGTCGCATATTGCCTACTCAGAGGTGACCTTTGCCTAACATACAAAGCCATGTCTAACCCAGACCTGATGGACATGCTACACTTAAAGAAATCCCAATCTCTCCAAGGCGCATGCTCCTGGGACATAAACCTTGTCACCGATAGAGTCCTGTCCCAGAGACATCCCTTGCTCTGGAATAGGCTACCCATTCATGTCAAGAAAAGCTCCTCATTAGCCCTCTTTAAGAGAAATCTTGACAACTGGATGGGAAAAGTACAGTTGTGTACACTTACCATAAATGTAGATATTCGAGTGTATTCACTGTTGCAGTCATTACATTTGCGTTACCTACTGCAGGTAGCCCTCAGCTGGACTGATTAACAAAGTCTTGGGTCCTGCATCAGTTGCTGTTCCTTCTTCTATGACGTCAGGGGTATAAAACATGCAGTCGACGCCATTACATCAGGTTTTTCTTGCCCCAGATGTCAGGAGCCCCCTTAATGGGGCACAATTTAAATATAAAAGTACAATGATATACTTCCAACAAAAAAGCAAATACACCAAAAAGGCTTTTGAGCATAGTAAAGGAAAGTAGAGGAATAGCCAAAAGAAGTTAGGGGGCTGGTGGGAGGGTAACCAGGACTGCAACAGTGAATACACTTGAACATCTACATTTATGGCAAGTGTACACAACTGTACTATGTTCTTCGCGTTTCACTGTTGCAGTCATTACATTTGGGTAGATTCCCAAAGCTGTGGTTGGGAGGAGGAATTTAGCTAGCTTTGGATTTAGAGAAAATTGGCAAATGGTAATGCTTGGTGAAAGTATGTACAGAACTCCAGGTAGCAGCTTCTAGGATGTCCCTGGTAGGGACGCCTCAGAGAAAGGCTGTAGAGGTAGATGCAGCCCTGGTGGAGTGAGGTCTGATCCCCTGGGGGATAACTTTTCCATGGTGCTTATAGCAGAAATGAATGCAATGGCCTATCCATTTAGAAATGGTTTGCTTTGAAATAGCCTTCCCCTCTGCCCCTGCAGCAAATGCTACCAGCAGTTGTTCAGATTTCCTTTGAGGTTTAGTCCTGTCCAAGTAGAATCTAAGTTGTCTGTGCACATCTAAAAAATGCAATATCCATTCCCCTTTGTTCTGTGGATTGGGAAAGAAGGTTGGCAAATAAATGGACTGATTAAGATTCACACTGGACACCACCTTGGGCATGAAGGATGGATTGGTTCTGAGGGACACTGTCCGCATGAAAGATGATGAAAGGCTCCACTGCCATAAGGTCCTGTAATTCCGATACCCTTCTAGCTGAAGTGATTGCTAAAAGGAAAGCTGTTTTCCAAGAAAGAAATTTTAAGTCTGCAGTAGCAGCTGGCTCGAAAGGAGGTAGAGGGAGTTTCTACAAAACAAAGTTAAGGTCCCAGGCTGGGGTTGGAGCTCTCCTGGGTGATCTTAAATGTTTGGCCCCTCTGAGGAACTGCTTGAGCAGTGGATGACAGAAGAGGGGGGGGGGGTTATGTGTTATAATGATCTGAAATGGCTGAGGCGTGAATTTTAATGGAGGAAAAAGACAGGCCCTTGTGAAGCATCTCAGTTAAATATTGTAAAATCTGAGGTAAATTGGGCGCTGCTGTTTTCATTCCTTGAGATTTATTCCAGGCACAGAATCTTTTCCATTTTTCAGCATAGGATTTTCTAGTGCTAGGCCTCCTTGCCTCTAAAATTATATCCATCACAGGTTTACTGAGGGATGGTAAAGAAGAGATTATGTACTTAGCCAGGCTGCAAGGTTCAGTGTTCGAAGCGGAGGGTGCAGAATCTGGTTCTCCTGCTGAGACAACAGGGAAGGAGTCTGAGGCAGGTGCCATGGGGATAACCGTGACACACTGCGCAGGAGGGGGTACCAGTGTTGGCGTGGTCAGTCTGGAGCAATCAAAATCATCCTTGGTATGTCCTGTTTGGTTTTTAGTAGTACTTTGGAGAGCAGAGGCAGAAGGGGGAAGGCATAGACTGATAGGTTTTCCCAGCAGAAGAACAGAGCATCCACTTTCCAGGCTTGTTTGTCGGGAGTCCTTGTGCAAAATTTGTCCAATTGGTAGTTCTGGGGAGAAGCAAACAGGTCTATATATGGGCTCCCCCATTTGCTTGTCAACATGTTAAAAATCCTTTGTTTGAGTTTTCACTCATGTGGGTCCATGAGGTTTCTGCTTAGTCCATCTGCCAGTGTATTTAACTTTCCTGGCAGGAATTGAGCTTGTAGGTGCACTTGGTAGCTCAAGGCCGTGTTCCACAATGCCATGGCTAGTCTGCAGAGGGGGTAAGAATGTGTACCCCCCCTGCTTGTTTATGTACAACATAACAGTGGTGTTGTCCGTCTTTATCATTAGTTGTCCTGGAAGAATGTGGTCCTTAAAGGCTGTCAGAGCATTCTGTACAGCTAATATTTCTTTTTGATTGACATGCAGGTGCATTTGACTTGGGTTCCATTTGCCCTGAATGCACTTCCCTGCCAGGTGAGCGCCCCATGCATAGTCTGATGCGTCTGTTGTTAGGGTTTGGGCGGCAGGGGGTGGTGTGAAAGGTAGCCTCTTGTTTTGCTGGCAGGCCTCTGCCCAACAAAGGAACTCTAGGCGTAAGCAAGGTAGGACAGAAATCATTGCTTCTAGATCCTGAGAATGTTGACACCATAGGCTTTTTAAATACCACTGTAGTTTCCTCATATGCAGTCTTGCATATGAAATTAGAAGAATGCAGGAGGTCATGAACCCCCAAGGCTTGCAGTATTTGTCTTGCAGATAGCAGGGTTTTTGTGGCCACTTGTTTCAAGTAGGTTGTCTAATGAATTTGTTTCTCTGACGTGAGGTAGGCCACCTGGGAAGTTGTATTCAAGATTGCTCCCAGAAATATAATTTGTTGACAGGGTACCAGGTGTGATTTCTTTTCGTTTATGGTGTACCCCAGACAAGTTAGAACCCTTTGTACAAAGGCCAGATGATTCAAAAGTATGTCCTGGCTTTCTGCCTGAATTAGACAATCGTCCAGGTATGGGTATATTTGAATATTTCTTTGCCTGCAAAATGCAATAACTGGAGCTAGGCACTTTGTGAATACCCTGGGCGCAGTAGATAAGCCAAAGAGCAGTGCAGAGAACTGACAGTGCTTGTAGCCTGCTTTGAAGCGTAGGTATCTTCTGCACGATTCCCTGATTGGGATGTGCAGGTATGCTTCTTTTAAATCTAGTGTTGCCAACCAGGCATCTTTGCCTAGCATAGGAAGTAATTGGTGAAGAGTCAGCATCTCGAATTTTAAAATCTCCAAAAAGGTGTTTAGAGTAGACAGGTCCAGGATAGGACGCCATGAATTGTCTTTTCTGGGTACCAGGAAAAGTCTTGAGTAGAATCCTTCTCCCTTTTCCTCTTCTGTTACCAGCTGAATAGCCCCCATGCTTAAGAGAGAAAGTACTTGTTTTTGGGCCTCTGCCCACTGATTTGGGAGTAGGTCCGTCCACCTGCTTGGTGTTGGCCCGCAGTTGGAAGTGAAATCTGTATCCCTGGGACACTATATTTAAAACCCATTTGTCCTGTGTAATGAGTTCCTAGTTCTTTGCATGAAGAGCAATCTTTCCCTCCAAAGGGGCAGTCAGTTGATAAGTGCTTGGAAATTTTAAAAGGAAGTCATTGAGACAGTTTACCATAGGGGGGGGAGTCTTATTACTACCAGATTTGGAAGTGGAGGTCCCCCCACTGCTTAGTCCTTTGTGTCCCCTGGGACTGAAACCTGGGGGTTTTGCTGTGTCTGTGTTTGGTTTGAGAAGACCTGGAAGGGGCTGGAAAGGACCAATTCTTAGAGGGCCAGTGCCTAGTAAATCTAGGAGACTGAACTTGTAAGAAATCTTTAACAGTTTGCATAGATTTAGCTTTATCTTCCATCTTTTTAAGAACTTCCTCAGCCTTGTTGCAAAATAGGCGGTCCTGATTTAAGAAAGCATCCAACAATTTAGCTTTAACATGATCAGGCAAAGATTGTTCCTTAAGCCAAGTATGCCTTCTGAGCACAGACCCAGTAACAGCAACCCTGCAAGAGGCCTCTAATGAATCAAAACCACATTGCAAAGTATGTTTTCCAACTTGTTCAGCAGAATGCATCAAATCCTGTAATTCTTTATTTTCCACACAGTCAGGAATCATCATAATTTTCTTTTTAAGCAATCCAATAACATGTTGCTGATACTTTAACATATGAAACTGACAGTTTAAAGCCCTAATGGCCAAGGTTGCAAAAGTGTAAACCATTCTTGCCTCATTTATCCAGCGCCCTGGAGTCTCCTATCAGAAGGGGTAGGATTTTTCGCAGTAGAAGCCTTAATGCCCTTGGCCCCTGTGAAATAGTCTCTGGATCTGCAATAGGATTTTTAAAAAGGAACTTGTGTGACTCAGGGACCCTGTAGTATCTGTCTGGTTTTCTGGGAGCAGGAGGCAAGGAATCATGGGCCAAACTAGGTTCTGAGAAAGCATCATCAACAATGTCTAGTACAGGAGGAATAGCTAAAGGCCTATGCTGAGGTAGGAATAAGAAATCCCTAAGCCTCTTTTTTGAATCAGAAAAATCCTGGCTTTCCAAGTGAAAATGCTCCCTTAGAGTATGTAAGGTTTCCCCAAAAGAAAAATCCTCTGGAGGGGAAGCAGAGGGAATGCAGTCCTCTGCATCGGAATCCTCATAAGTAGATAAGGTCAAATCCAGATAATCAGAAGAATCAGAAAAACAGAATCCTGGTCAGAAGATTCAGAAACCACTTCAGTCCTAGGCCTCTTAGGAGTTATTAGATCTTCAGCCATTCTTATTTGTTTTTTAGGCACAGAGGCCTGAGCATGTGGCCTGCGTGTCAGTTTTTTAGGCATGGTTCGAGATTTGGGCCTAAAAGAAGAAGGAGGCGTCAGTTTAATATGCAAGTCCGTTGGCCTGAATACACCCTCAGAAGCCGGTGCCTGCACAGCAGCTCCGGACCCATGCAAGGTAGAGATATCCGCGGGTTCCATAGTTGAAGCATCTCGCGGCATACCGGACTCCGAATGGCTCTCAGTAGAGGCCTGTGAATCAGAAGTAGCGGGGATCAGCGGCTGCGAAAGCGCCTCACTGAGTACCGGCGAACTGGCTTTGGAGAAGCGTCATCGGCAGTTTTGGACCACGGCAGCCTGTCTCTGTCTTTATCTTTGCGTTTTTTCAGAATCCCGGTAGTCAGATGGCTAACCGATGACATTTCTGGATAATTAAACTGAGAACCGAAATATTTAGAGGCGAAAATATACCGATGACGGATAGTGCACTAATTAAATAAAGCACAAAACCGACAAGGTATGTCGTGGTCAAGGACTAGGCAAGGAATACAGTACTTATGAAAATCTTTATGAGGAATTTGCTTTCCACAAGTAATGCAATTAGTAACTTTTACTGACATCGGTAAGGAGCAAGAAAAAGTTTCCCCAACGGGGTACTTAGCTTAAGTTGAAGACTTCGGTTCTGAAATTTGAAAACGAAAATTTCAGGAGTCGGCCAACCTGCACTTGCGAACTGCTTCTGCTTCAGGCACCGCACGGCAAGAAAGACTGATGTAATGGCGTTGGCTGCATATTTTACATCCCTGATGACATGACGTCAAGGATGAAGGGACAGCAACCGACGCAGGACCCAAGACTTTGTTAATCAGGCAGACTGAGGGCTACCAGCAAGCAGATAACCCAAATGTAATGACTGCAACAGTGAAACACAAAGAACATCAGGAAATTCACTCCGGTGATCACTGCTGTGGCTCTGCTCGACAGGGGCACAGGAAAATAATTTTCTTGGGTGGCAAAAAGCCAGGGAACCTCATTTGGTGGGGCTTGTAAAGGCCCTAGGGCCGACAGCCTAGTACTTACCTATGAACTACTTGGAACATCGGGGATTCTTCTAGGAAAAGGAGGAGGAAGAGAAAAAGGTATGACACAGCCTCTGGATATAACCCTCCGCACACCCAAGCATCTGATGTGATTTCTAGACAAGCATTTAGGTGTAAGGATAAGCATCCTCAGACTGCTTCCAGAGGAAGGTAATCGGGTCTCCATTCAGGAATGCTGATAGGGTTTCCCAAAAAAGGAATCTCTGAAACCCTGGTTTTGCAGGCCACCTCTGCTGTGTGGGCAGTGTCTTCCATTACAGTCCTCCCCCATGCCCCTGGGGGATCTTTCACCATGCGTCTTGAAAACACCCTCTGGATTTTTTGAACCACATTTTTCCATTAACTCCTTCATTCCTGGAAAAAGGTCTTTGAGGAGTGGAAAAACATATGCCAACAGCAGAAAGGGTCTTCCCATTTTTCTCACACCTGGATAATGTTTCTTTGGGCCAAATAAGGAGAATCCGTCAAAGGGTGCACTGACAAATGAAGACTTAAATGGCTCTGCAAAGTCACAAAGTCACATCCAAGCATGTCTTCTTATGGCTACGCTTGAAACCGCTGCTCTGGTAGTCCCTTCGGCTGCATATACAATGAGCCACATGAATGAATTAGACACAGACTTTATGGTAGCAGAGAGAAAACTTTGTCTTGTACCTCATCAGAGACCACACCCGCCAGGGTATCAGAGAGCTCCTTGATCAGATCCCTTTGAAACCTGGTGAAATGTGCCAGAAAATTCAAAGACTATAATGCAAAGATAGATGAAGCAAAAATACACTCGACAAACCTATCCATCGTCCGGGACTCTATGTTGAGTGGATGGCTAGTGGAACGTTCCTCAGCTAGTTCCTTTTTCATGGCCGCAGCTACGACCATAGCATCTACTGCTAGACCTTTTGCCCAAAACTGTTTATCATCTGGAGGGGATAAAATTTAATCTGGTCTCCTGGAAATAGGCTCAATGGAGTTGGGTGCCTTCCACACCCACTAAGCAATCAACTGGGTAAGTTCATCAGTGGGCGGAATCACCCAAGAGGTAGACTGGCGAGTGCAAAACACCTTGCAGGTATACTGATTTTTCAGGGGTAGGTTTTTGGGACTTCCAATTACCCCTCTGTTTCAAAATTTCCTTTGGAGACATCATCAGGGGGTGATATGAGGGACACTTCCTCATCATCAAAATCAGTATCTTCAGTGATGGATTCCTGCGGGTAATCTAAGTGTTTCCTCTTTCACTTTTTCTTCAGAGGGACCTCAGCAGGATGGTCTGGAGAGGTATCTGAAGAAGAAAGAATCTAAATCTGAGTCTCCTGAGATTTTAGCACTCGCTGTCCCAGTGGGGGAGCCGACTAAGTATCTGGACTATAGAAAAGAACATGTTTCAAGGAAGAAGAGATCAATTGAGTGGCTGAAGCAGCCAAGGCTCCCTCTACAGCCTTGAAAGCTGACCCTGCCAAAGAGGGAAGGGAGCCCGGAACTGACAGACTGCCTCGGAACTGTAGTCACTCCCTGCTCAGACGAGACAGAAGCCAGTGGCGAACTAAGCCCCAAGGTGCAGGGACGGCTCCGAAAAAAGAGTTGACTCCTGTCCCTCCAGGTCAACAAGGCAGCTTCAGCCTCGGGAGGTCTCTGGATCTGACACAGTTGAAGAACTCAGAGCTTGAATCAGTGATGAAGTAACAGCGACTGTTGGAACTGATGTAGCTGATGCCAGACAACTTGAAGCTGAACTCTCTAAGGCATCAGGAGAGGTTAGCAGAGGAGTAGTCAATGGGGTGAAAGAATATTCAGCACGCGAAGGGTCAGAGCCAAGGGAGCACCTGAAATTCATCTCACCCATAAAATTTTCTCCAACAGTCTCTCCAAGTCAGTCTCTGTGAGCCTTCCGGTGGAACGGATAGAAGACACAGCAGGAGACTTGGGTCTAGGTAAAAAGACTTTTGGTAATTCCCCAGGAAAGGGATCGACAAATAGGGAATATTGACATCAAAGTGTTTGTCAAGTAGAAATACTCAGCACCGAATCAGTCAGCATGGAACAGTGGTTGGAGCTTGGATATGTGGAACTGAACCATCAGTTTGAATTTGTGGTTATACTGTTGACACCTCTTTAAAGCCAGAGGGGCCTTAGTTTTAAACACTCTCACACAAACTCACACAACACCGAATCAGTCAGCATGAAACAGTGGTTGGAGCTTGGATCTGTGGAACTGAGCCATCAGTTTGAATTTGTGGCCATACTGTTGACACCTCTTAAAGCCAGAGGGGCCTTAGGTTTAAACACACTCTCACAAACTCACACAACAAAAGGCTGGAGCAATTACAGTCAGCAATTCACTCAAAGATTCAGAGGCAAAATAAAACAGGGTTAAATTTGTTTTTTTTTGAAAGGCTATAAACAAAAAGAGGGAGAGTACACTGAAGTGTCTGGAAAGGGGAAAAAAATCTACCAGCAATGGTAGAAAAGAAATGCACAAAATTGCACAGAAAAGGGAAAGAAAATACCAACAATGGTAAATACGAACTACGTAAGTAAAAGGGTAGAGACAAACAGAAGTATGCTAGAGTAAACTTTGTGTTAAGAATACGTACATAGCAATAAATAATTTGACTTCGCTCGAGAGCGAAAGAGAATGCATCTGTCCAGGAAAACAGTAATCAAGATCTGAGGTAACTAGGAGAAATGCATTAAGGGTAGGTTTGAAGCTCGAGAGTTTTTGGCCTGCATAAGCTGTGGAAATGGCCAGGATGGTTCCAATGCTCAGAACTGAACCCACTGGTCAAGGATAAAATGAAGACTGACAACTTCAGATGAAAAAGCAGCTCAGATTTATGAATAAAGAATAGTTGTGTAAAATCTTACCATAACCATAGATGTCCATCTCTTCTACATGGTGCAGTATTCATCACATGCCTCCAGCTAACTCATACGTCTGGCCAGTAAACAAAAGTCTACATGCCACTGTTAGGTACGTGCGACACAACACATCCTATTGCGTACAAAGGGATGTCAGGTATAAAGCGGATGTCAGCACGCATTAACCTCAGAACTGAATGCCACCAAGCAACAGCTTGAGCCTAGATGAAAAACACACCACCAGGAAAGACAGGAAAGCATCAGGAAGAAGCCTGAGGTGGGGGATAGTAATACTGCAGCACATAGAAGAGAAGGACATCTATGGATATAGGAAGATTTTACACAACTATTCTATGTTCTTCTATTCATATACTGCAGTATTCATCACATATGGGAGAATACCAAAGCTTTAGTAAAAGTATGAATAGAGGACCAGGTAGCTGCTTCCAGGATAGAACAAGTGTCCAAGCCTTTAAAGAAAGCCCCAGAAGAGGATTCTTGCTCTAGTGGCGTGTGCCATCACTGCAGAAGAAAGGCTCTTACCACTGACTGAGTAACAGAAAGAGAGAGCTTTAAAAATTTAAGAAGAAATAGTTTGCTTGGAAACCAGCTGACCCAGGGCCCTTGGGTGGTAGGACACAAACAGGTGTTCAGATTTACAGATAGGCTTGGTTTTATTCAGGTAATATCCGAGTTGCCTGTGTGCGTGCAAAGAATGCAGGATTCTATCACTTTTAGATAGAGGGCAAAGAAAAAAAGGTGGGAAGACTGACAGACTGGTGAAGAGATAACTCATTGACCACCTTAGGCATAAAGGAAGGGTTGGGTACACAGGGATACCCTGTCCCCGTGGAAAACTGACGGGGGATTAGACATCAGAACTTGCACCTCAGAGACCCTTCTAACAGATATAATGGCCATCAGTAAAACTGTTTTCCCTGTACAATGTTGCAGGGAACAGGAGTTTGCTAGCTCAAAAGGTGCCAGCGTAAGCTTCTCTACACAAAATTGAGATCCCAACAAGGAGGAGCTAGTTTCCTTGGTGGTCTGATATGAAGGACTCCTTTTAGGAAAAGTTTCACCTCTAACCTGGAGGCTAAATGGGTAACATAGGCAGACAAGCTGAGCTAGCTGAAAGGTGAGCCTTCACTGAAGAGTAGGACAGGTCACCTTTCATCAGTTCACAGAGAGGACAAAACTACCGGAACATCCACTAATAGTGGCTGTAGATCCTTCTTGCGACACCATATGTAAAACCTTTCAATTTGGAAACATAAATGTGGGGTAACCTGTGATGATTTCCCCTGGCTAAGTGCAGGAGAAGGGGGGAGCAGTGCTGCCTTGGCCAAAAGGGAGTCACCATTAAGATTTCTGGTTGATCCTGCTGAATCTCCAGTAGGACCTTTTGGTGGAGCGGTAAGGGGGGGGAATGAATACAGAAACACCCCCTTCCAAGAAAAAGAGTGTCCACCTTCTATGCCAGGGGGGTGTGGAACACTGGCACAAAGTTTTGGAAGGTGTAGGTGTTCATGAAGGAGGCAAAGAGATCTACCTGAGGCGTACCCCACAGATGGATCAGGTCCAGAAACACATCCCTGTGTAACATCCATTCGTGGGACAGGGTCATGGACCTGCTTAATGTGTCTGCCACCACATTGTGAACCCGAGTAAGGTAAACTGTCTGAAGGGAGACTTTGCTTTGAAGGTCTAACTCCCAGGCCTATAGGGCTAGTCTGTATAGGGGGTAAGACTTTGTTCCCCCCTGCTTGTTGACATATGACAGAACAGTGGTGTTGTCTGTGAACCACCTCATCACCCCTGGACTAAGCTTGGGTGTACGATTTTCAAAGCAAAAATCAGGGCTCTCATTTCTTTTACGCTATGTTCCTTTGCCTGTGTGGGAGACCACACATCCCTGACTCTCCAGAATAGTAGAGTCATGCCCCAGCCTATGTCTGAAGCTTCTTGTGTATAACTCTAGGGAAGGGAGGGATGGCTGTAGGGGGAGACCAAGATTTTGGTTACCTGAAGTAGCTACCAATCCAACTAGTTTTTATGCAGAGTAGGAGTGGAATCATGAAATCCAGGGGGTGGGAGTGTTGCAAACAGGGAGCCTTTAAAAACCATTGAATTTTCATCATGTGTAGCTTGGCCCAAGGGGAGCATAAGGATAGTAGATGCAATGAACTCCAGGAGGCGTATAAAGTCCCTGGCAGTCATAGATTGAAGGGGTAAAATGCTCTGGAAGTAAGGGGTGAGGAACAACACCTTTTCTGTGGGTAGGGAAGCTAGTATTATGTTTGTCTGAATCATGCAACCCAGAATTCTTATGAAGGGGTCACAGAGGATTCTGTTTATAGTAAAGCCTAGACTCTCTAGAACAGAAATGGTGAGAGACAGAGACTCCTGAAGTAGGTCTGGTGATTTGGAATGGATAAGAAGATTGTCTAAATAAGGGAAGATCTGAATTCCCTGCAGTCTGCAGAATGCTATGACAGGAACCAAGTATTTTGTGAAGACCCTTGATGTCGTAGAGAGATCAAAGGGCAAAGCACAGAACTGAAAGTGAGAGGAAGCAACAGAAACAAAAAGAAATTTCCTGAACTGAGGGTGAATGGGGATGTGAAGATAAGCATGTTTGATGTCCAATGACAGCATGAAAGCTTGGAGAAGAATGAGAGGAAGAACAGAGGGGCAAAGTCAGCACCTGAAAGGATGGGACTTTCAGAAAGGTGTTTAGGTGGAAAAGGTCCAAAATGGGTCACCAGGGGCCATCCTTCCTTGGAACCAAAAACATCCTGGAGTAGAACTCTTTCCCTTGTTGAGCAGAAGGGACCTCTTGAATAGTTCCCTGAGAGAGAGAGAAGATCTGAAATTACCTGAGGAAAGAGGGTCATTTGATTATTTGGTGGTTGTGGGATGTCTCTGAAGGAGGGGAAAGTTTACCAAACCATGAAATATTTTCTCTGGATGATGGAGAGGACCCAAGAGTCCTGGGTGATCTGATTCAAAGTCGTAAGAGAGCAAGACGAAGGGACAGAGGAGTGGATGGCCCTGGAGGATGGTAGTCACAGGCTACCAGGCAAAGACTGGGACTGCAAGGGCTGTTTCGGAACCGGAATGGAGGTAGATTTTGAAGAAGCTTGTTTCCTAGGACATCTCTTGCTTTTAGGAGGAGGAGGAGGTGGCATGACAGGTTTCCTAATAAAGGCAGTCTTTTTGTTGGACAGTTCCTTTGTAACCTGGGAACAGGAGAAACCAGGATATGCTTCAGGTCCTGCAGCTCCTTACCTTTCTCCTGTGAAGATCTGAATAGTTCTGCAACTCAGCTAATAAATAAGGTTAGTACCCAGAGGGGCATCAGTGAGTTTGGCCTTAAAGTCATCAGGCAAGGGTTGTAACCGGAGCCAAGAATATCTCCTTAAAACTGACCCAGAGGCCGCTGTCCTAGCAGAGGCATCTGCAGCATCATAGCTGCACTTGATGGAATGCCTCATAACCTGAGCAGAGGAGTTCAGAATGGAAGCCAGTTTTGCCTTGGCAGGGGAATCTGGAAGCTCAGAGAGGAGTTTCCCTGCATTAGATAGGAGAACCAGAAAGTATTTGGCCATGTGAGTGTGGTAATTATTTGCCCTAAAGACCATGGTAGCAAAGGTGTAGACCTTTTTCCCCCAGTCTCTCCATAATCTTGCTCTCTTTATCAGAGGACAGTATGGAAGCAGAAGGCAATGACCTGAAGGCTTTATCAGCTGAGATAGAAATGGTAGCTGGGTCTGTAGACAGAGCTTTAAACAGGAACTTAGCATCCTCAGGAACATTATAGAACCTGTCTGGGTACTGGGGGTTGAGAATCTGGGCATTTGGAAGCAGCAGAAAATGCACCCAGGAAGGCTGGCAGAACTGGGGGAATAGCAGAGGGTGATGGAGAATCCATCTGTAAGAGGTCAGAATACCTCTTTTGAAAATCTGAGACTTGGCATCAGTCCCACTTGAAAAATTATTTAATTTTTTGGACAGTGTCTCCAAAGGACATATCCTCCCCAGGGGAATCTGTACCATTAGATTCCACTTCCGGGAAGGCATACCTTAGAGGTGAAGCTATCTGGGTGGAATAGGCCAATGACTCATCTTTAGACAAATCCTCCTCATCAAAAGAGGAGTCTGCAGCTGTCCTCTTGAATGCAGTGGAGGGAGAAAAAGACTGCAAAGGGACAGAGGAAGGTGAGGACAGGTGCAGGGTCATGAAGGCATTGAAAAGGCTTTGGAAGAAAACCTGCCAAATTGGGGGGGGGGGTGATGGAGTACGAGCAACGTGCTTAGCCTTCACTTCTTTCTTTCTGGGAGTTTCAATGTGATGGAATGTGGAAGGGCTCGATGTCGGCCTACATTTGACTATGTCAGTAAGCACATCCTCATGCACAGTGATTTGAGTGTCGCCCTGAGGACTTTCAGAAATAACGAGCCATGGTCCCCCCCCCCCCTTTTCACCCGAGTCAGACGCCTGCACTTCCCTCTTGGACGTGCTGGTACACTCCTTCGGGGCTTCCCCTGTGGTACCCGCTGAAGGGACATCCATTGACTCTGGAATGACCTCTGGGCCTACATCGGCTTTGGGGGTGACAACCGAGAGAAAGGGCCTCAGCTGGTAGATCAGGCTGAGATTTTTTGGCCTTTTTAGTTAATGGTTCATCTGAAGGGCCCGACATCACCTCCATTTCCCACATGCCAGGCGCTTAAGACGCTGGTTCTCCAAGTACAATTTAAGTGAAGCTAGATGGCTCCTTAGAGTTTTGGGGATAAATGACTTACCAATATCACAGGCGGTACAGTCATAGTTTCAGCTTAGACAGAACAAACAGAGGTCGTGGGCATCTTTATGTGGAATCTTCCTTCCACACTGACACTTGCCCTTCCTAGCTGACGTGAAATCACCCCACAAATAAGCAGTAGCAACAAGCAATAAAATTAGGAATGAAAAGAGTACTTATCTGAGCCACGGTTCAACACTAATCTGGCGAGCGAACGTCTGGAGCAGCCGATCGGACAGGCGTCAGAAAGGTTCTGAAGTTGGTGCGGGCTGACGTCTGCTTTATACCAGACGTCCCTTTATGACTGACATATGTGAGAGGATGTCCAGCATCACACGTACCTAGCAGTATCATGTAGACTTTTGTATACTGGCAGGATGTACGAGTTAGCCGGAGGCGAACTACCATATGTGATGAATACTGCAGCATATAAATAGAAGCACATCTTTAGTCTTATCCAAATAATTTTCAGAGCTGTCTGAGCAAATCCAAGGTGTGAAGAACCTTCGCATGGCATTGCAGAGAAGGAAAAAAAGGAAGGCAGATGAACAGACTGACAACTGATTGACTAATTTGGGCATAAAAGAAGAATTAGTACAAAGAGACATTTTGTTTTTGTAGAAAACTAAGAAAGGAGAAACAGCCATGACACCCTAAGTTCAGGCACTCTCTTGGGCAAAGTGAGAGCCAAAAGAAGAATAGTCTTCTAAGTACAATGCTGTAAGAAAGCTGAAGCAGCAGCTCAAAAGCAGCCACAGTCTAGTTTTCAAGAACAAAACGGAGGTCCTAGGAAGGTGGAATAGACTTCCTGGGAGGCCTGATATAAAGGACAACTTTAAGAAATTCCTTGACCTCATGTCTAGAGGCCAGAGAAGGAGTAAAGGGCAGACAAGCAGAAACTACTGACAGGTGAGCTTTAACTGAAGAATATGCCAACCCAGCATTGAGCAGATCACACAAATAAGAGAGAACTGGAGGAAGCCCCACAGAGGATCCTGATGGTGAGAGACGCACCAGACGGAAAATATTTTTCATTTGGACAAATATGATTTCCCAGTAGTGGCTTCCTGGCCTCCTGTATGACCCAAAGCACGTCTTCAGAAAAGTGTTTAAAAGGGATCAAAACCCTATCACCCACAGGGTCAGATGAAGACTAGACAAGTGAGGATGGATATAAAGCCTGAAGAGTCATTTGATACTGGACAGCTAGATCTTAGACCTAAACAGCTTTCCTGCAAAGATGGTAGGACCTTGTGCTCCCCTTGCTTGCTGGCATGCCACATCACTGTGGTATTGTCTTTGAAAATGCTGAGGGCCTGGGATGAAAGAGGGAGTGAAAAGCTTGAAGAGGTAGAAGCAGGTTCCTTATCTCCTTTATACTGATGTGGTCTGACCTCTGATGAAGAGGCCAGAGATTCTGAAACTTGAGAGAGCCAAAGGGGACCCTCCCATCCCCTGTTTGAGGCATCTGTGAAGAGCTTTTGAGTTGGAACTGAAGCCTGAAGTTGAGAGAAAGCTGATGAATCCACTACTGAAGCTTGAGCTTGAGAAAAGGAAGGAAGGGAACTGGGAAGTCCAAGGGGTGGCAATGCTGCAGCCACACTGACTTGAGTTATCACTGTAGCTTTCTCATGTGGGGTATGTCTAGAGGAAGCATGGGAATGGTGGAATCCATAAACCTGAGGACCCTAAGAAAGTCCCTGGCTGTAAATGAAGCCAGAGGAAGATGAGACTGGACAGCGGAAGTAAAAGACAGGGCCTTAGGGTCAGGCAGAGATGCCAGCATGGGGATGGTCTGAAGCCTGCAACCAAGGAAAATAGGATCCTAAGAATGCTCCTGTTAACCGACTCCAATGCCCAGAAAATCAGACCAAAACTAAAGTTCCACTCTGCGATTTATTAATAAAAACGTGCAGCAAATAATTCCTGTAAAAACAATCCACTGTACTGATGTGGTAGTGCATAAAACCAATGAAACAGAGACAATCTGTAGCTTAAATATTCCAAGCAGAGAATAAGGTAAGTGCTTTCGTCTCATCTAGTCACAGACAATTTCAAAACTGTAGAAATGCAGTGCATCATGGTTTAAATAATTGCTATTTCATAGCTTAATTAACATTTTAAAGCAACAGGTTAAAAGTGGCTGTTAAAGAAAATGCAGTTAAAATTAACAAAATTGTATAAATAATGTGTAAATCTTCCAACATACTTAATAAATGAAGGTAATAATTGTTCAAAAAACTGCTTTTTATAACTTAAGTGCCCTTTGCTTCAGTACAGGCACCAGGATAAGTGGTCATTGTTTAAAATGTTAATTAAGCTATGAAATGGCAATTATTTTAAACCATGATGCATTTTTACGGTTTTGAAAAAGTCTGTGACTGTATCAGACGAAAGCACTTACCTTATTCTCTGTTTGGAATATTTAAGGTACGGATTGCCTCTATTTCATTGGTTTTTATGCACTACCACATCAATACGGTGGATTGTTTTTACAGGAATTATTTGCTGCACATTTTTATTAATAAATCGCAGAGTGGAACTTTTGTTTTTGTCTGGGTTTCTGGGCATTGGAGTCAGTTTATTTGAGTAATAAAGAACTAAAATGGATTTTACGACTAGGTGCCCACATATCTCCTGGCATTAACAGTTATGTATCTATAAAACCTGTTTTAGAAACGAGATGAATTTCTTTTCTTTTCACATTACTTGTTTTTAAGATATCTTATGGATAATACACTCATGATGAATTCATTACACTCTATTTTATATGGAATGTTAAAGTCTGTTGTTTTTACATCTATTTATTTATTAGATATATATTCATATAGTTATTTATTTACTTGTTCATACATATTCCTGTATCCATGTATTACTCATTAATTGATTTATGTAAATATTTGGTCACAGATTCACTATTCCTCACTTTTAGTATCTCTAGATCCAAATACTCTCTATTTAACATCTTTCATGTATTTATTATACATTTTATGTGTCCATCTACTTCATTCATTTTATTCCTATTTAATATTGACCTTACATTTACTTAATTTATTAATAATAGGTAAAACTGACACAAATATTAGTGATGTGGTTGTCCCCCTTCCCTTCTTTTTACCCTCTCCCCTTCTTCCCTAAATTTTCAGTTAATAGCATTTTTTTTATAAAGAGATTTATACTAAAAATCAGTTGATGTTTCCTATAACATTTATTGTCTACTTGAACCAAGCATGCTATTTTATTTTATATTTTATATTCAACTGAAAGTGTATTTAACTTAATCTGAATGAGCTTTATAACATTAATAAGTTGACACTTCCTGTTACTAATGTAAACCAGAATATGCTATTTCAGTTTGACACTACAGCTTGTTTATAACTAAATGTGAACCTAAGTTAATTATCTTTAATTGAAAGTATTTCATTTAATTAATCCATTATGCTTACTGCCTTTGGCGCCTTTTTTTAATATATAAACAGGTATCTTACATGATTTTACATTGTCTGATGAAGCGTAGTAGGTGCTACGCGAAAGCGCTCATTAAATAAACTTCTTTTTTGTACCATTGCTGGACTATTGCCGAAATTTTTCAGCTTGTTTTGCTGACTTTGCTTCAACTGGTCACGAAGCTTTACTACTTGATTCATCATTACAATCCTGTATTTCCGTGGTGAGAGAACCTGGTATTTATTACCTTGCTTGTTTCGTGCTTACAGGCTCTCTTTAGCTATCGGGTGTGTTTTTTATATACATTAAGCTATGAAATGGCAATTATTTAAACCATGATGCATTTTTACGGTTTTGAAAAAGTCTGTGACTGAATCAGACGAAAGCACTTACCTTATTCTCTGTTTGGAATATTTAAGGTACGGATTGCCTCTATTTCATTGGTTTTTATGCACTACCACATCAATACGGTGGATTGTTTTTACAGGAATTATTTGCTGCACATTTTTATTAATAAATCGCAGAGTGGAACTTTTGTTTTTGTCTGGGTTTCTGGGCATTGGAGTCAGTTTACAGGAGTTTTGTTTATTGGTGGTTTTTCACTCCTGCTCGGTCATTTTTTATTTATGATCCTAAGAATGGGTCACAGCTGATTTCTGGAAATTTATGGTGAACCTCAAACTCTGCAAAAGGGAAAAAGTAAACTGGAGATCCTGAAGGAGAGCATCAGGGGAAAAATCTTGAATGAGCAAATCATCTAGATTAGGATGTGAACTCTTCTTATCCCACAAAAGGCAATAATTGGAGTGAGACATTTGGTGAATACCCTTGGGGCAGTAGAGAGGCCAAATGGTAAAGCAGAGAACTGAAATTCAAGGAAGAAACAGAGAAATGTAAAGCTTTTCTAGAAAGGGGGTGGATGGGGATACGAAGATAGGCATCCTTGAGATCCAGAGAGACCAGAAAGGCCTGATGTAGAAGGGGGAAAAGTCTGAAGAGAAAACATCCAAAAAGAAGGAATCTTGAGAAATGTGTTGAGCTGGGAAAGGTCCAGATTTGGCCTCCAAGTGCCCTCCTTTCAGGGAACAAAAAACATTCTGGAATAAAAACCCCTCCCCACCTGGGCAGGAGGCACAGCATGAAATATGCCTTGGAACATAAGAGAATGGAACACCTCTGGGAAGAGAGGAAGTTGTTCCCCAGGAGGTTGGTGGATGCCCAAAAAGGGAGGAAGGTACTTCCAAATCATGAAATATTCCTGGCAGATAATGGACATAACCTAAGTCTCTTGTGATCTTTAACCAATTTGGAAGAGACAGGGAAAGCCGAAGGGATACGGGAACCTGTCTGAAAGGAAGGGGAAGCAAACTGTCAAAAGGAACTCGCCTTATCCTGAAAAGTAGGTTTCTGGGAAGTAGGGGTTTGAGTAGACTTGACAGAAGGCACATATCTAGAACCCATTTTCCTTTGGGCGAAGGGCGAGACTATCTGTGAACAAAAGCAGACTTGGAAGGGTAATTACTCTGAAACTTAGAAATAGAAGAAACAAAAATATGTTTCAACTCCTGCAAGGCTTTATCATTATCCTAGAGAGACTTAAAAAGATCTTTTAACAGCAGCACCAAAAAAGATTTTTATTATCCAATGGAGTATCCAATACTTTGGCCTTAATGTCATCAGGCAAACCTTGAAGACAAAGCCAAGAGTTAACGCCTCATAACAGAACCAAAGGCAACAGTCCTGGAGGAGGCATCAGCTGCATCTAACAGAGTGGAGTGTAACTTCAGAGCTAGAACCCAACCGGGAAAAAGCATAAGCCTTCCCCATAGAGTTAGGAAGGTGGGAAACCTGAGAAAGAAGGGCCAAAACATGCTTGGTCATATGAGACTGGTAGTTAATGGCTTGAAAAGATAAGGTGGCAGCAGTATAAACCTTTTTGCCCAAACTCTCCATGGCCTTACTATTCTTATCTGAAGGAAGCACCTTGGTGGAGGGCAACAACTTGGAGCACTTGTTGGAAGAGAAGGATTCTACATGAAGGATCAGCAGAAGGCCATTTATAGAGAAATTTAGAAATAGGCACCTTGCAAAATCTATCTGGTTTCTTGGGAGCAGGGGGGGCTTAGAATCAGGGGCCACAGAAGCTATCTGAAGAATTCATCACATAAGTAACAGTGTCCCCAAAGGAGAGTTCCTCCAAAGGGGAATCTGGACTAACAGAATCCACTTCTTCTGATCCACAGCCCAAGGGGGAAGGGATTTGAGAACAGTAAGCCAGGGACTGTTCCCCCGAATCCTGATCCTAATCTGAGGAGCCTAGTTCCCTGAGTCTTTTAAGAGGAGTACATCCCTTGATGAGATTTTAAAGCCATTAAAGCATTAAACAATCCCAGAGTAAAATCCTGATATTTATGTTGAGGATCCTTAACTAGAGGCAAAGTATGCTTGTTTTTTTTGTTCCTTTTTCTGTGGGACATCCATACGAAACACCATTGGAGAGTCAGACCCTTGGTGACATTCACTAAGAGTAGTAGCGATCTCCTCCCTCACTAAGATCTATGGACTAACCCTCGATCCCACGGATATATTCAGCCAAGGTTTCCCCTCTCAATGTCTGGAGCAGACATCTGTAAAGCCTCTGAGGACATGTGATAAGTCAGATGCATGCCGGCCTCAGACAGGGTTGTGGTAAAGTAATCAGAAGGAACTACCAGACAATCCCCTGGTCTTTCACTAGCTTTGATGGAGATGTCTGGGGGAGGCTGGACAGGAGACGTATCAGATATAAGTTCTTTGGCCTTTTGTTGGCCAAAGTCAGACCCTCAGGACTGGAAGACCCTGCCACAGCACCTTGAGCAACCAGTTTAAGATGCTTGTTTTCAAAGTACACAGATAAGGAGGACAGATGACTAAATAGGGTCTTACGGACAAAAGCTTGGCTGATGGAATACTGAGTATGATTGTGGGAAGCACTTAAACAGAAGAGACACTGGTTACGATGATCTTTATGGGAATCTGCCTCCCACACAGACATTTTCCCTTTCTGGATGACATGAACCCAACCAACACGAATAAGAAGTTATGTACCTACCATAACGTTCCATGTTAGTTGTCTTCTCTCGCCTTCTTTCTTGCTTGATGGGTTCGGAGCCGATCCTCGGCTCCGACTCGGCACTTGCTAAGCTCGAGAGTCACTTTTACCAGCTCGAGGCAGCCCCATATCCCATGATGCAAGGCGGTAAGTACCCAGATCTCGTTTGATGACAAAGGGCAATAGCACCAAGCATAAATACTTCCCAAAGGAAGAAAGAAAGCCTACAGGATGAAAGAAGGACCAGTTCTGAATGGTCTTCAGCATAACAATCTCTTGTAGAAAGGTCTGTCCAGGCCTGGGGGAAGGAGGGAGGGTCGCAAGAAAGAAGGCGAGAGAAGACAACTAACATGGAACGTTATGGTAGGTACATAACTTCTTAATGTTAAGTTGTCAATCTCGCCTTCATTCTTGCTTGATGGGACGCGTCCCTAGCACCTCTATCCTGGGTGGCTCAACGGAACAGACTCTTGAGGACTGTAGAGCCAAAACCGGCTCTGTCCCTGGAGGCCAAGTCCAATTTGTAATGGGAAACAAAAGTATGAGGAGTGGCCCAAGTGGCCGCTGCACAAATAGTGTCTAAAGGAAGTCTAGCTTGAAAGGCTGTAGAAGTAGCTAAGCTCCTAGTTGAATGTGCTTTAGGTTTTGAGCACAGCTGTTTTCCCCTGAGCAGATAAATTTCAGAGATGACAGAAGACAGCCATCTAGATAAAGTCACTTTAGAAACAGGAAGACCTTTCCTGTTATCTGCATAGGAAACAAAGAGTTGATCGGATTTCCTAAATTGTTTAGTTCTGTCCAAATAATATCTGAGTTGGCGGTGGACATCAAGATAATGTAATTTTTGTTCCGATCTGTTTGAATAGTTTGGAAAAAATACAGAAGTTCAATGGATTGATTCAAATTAGCCTTTGAGGTGACCTTAGGCAAAAAGGTCGGATTAGTTCTCAATGATACTCTGTCCTTGTGAAAGACCAAATAGGGGGGTCGAACCGAAAGAGCTTGAAATTCAGACACCCTCCTGGCCGATGTAATAGCTACTAGGAATAATGTTTTCCAAGAAAGAAATTTTAGGGAGCAAGAAACAGCTGGCTCGAAGGGGGGAAGAATCAAGGATGTCAGCACTAAATTTAGATCCCATTGAGGAGGAGGATTCCTGATTGGAGGCTTTAGCAGGAAAATTCCTTTCAAGAAGGCTTTACAAAGCCTATGGGACATGATATTGTGATCTGCGATCCCGACATGAAAGTTCGAGATAGCAGTCAGTTGAACTCTAACTGTGGAAGAAGAGGAGCCTGCATGAAAAATCTCCGCTAAGAAGTCCAAAACTGCCTGAACTGGGGCAGTGAAGGGATCGATATTCTTGGCTTTAGCCCAATAAGAGAAACGTTTCCATTTGCTTGTATAAATCCTCCTGGTAGAGGATTTTAAAGAAGCTACTATGATGTCTCTAACAGGGTTAGAGATCAAAGGAAGCCTGGCTAAGGAAGGAAGTGGAGCAACCATGCTGAGAGGTTGAGAGAAGGGATAGTCCGGTGCAGCTGACCGGATTGGTGAACCAGAAGATCTGGCACTTGGTCCAGATGCCATGGCTGCACCAAAAGGTGACGATGGAGGAACGGAAACCAAATTTGTCGAGGCCAATAAGGAGCAATGAGAATCATTTTGGCTCTCAAAACGGTAGCTTTCTGGATAACCTGAGGGATTAGAGGAAAAGGAGGAAAGGCATAAAGAAGTCCCTGGGGCCAATCCTGGGTCAGAGCGTCTCTGGGGGGATGGCCTGACAGAGGGAAGAGAGAGAAGAAGTCTGGGCATTTGCTGTTTTGGGGAGTAGCAAAAAGATCGCAACATGGGCGACCCCACTCCAGAAAAATCTCCTCCACTATAGATTGCTTGAGAGACCACTCGTGAGGCATGAGAATAGCTCTGCTCAATCTGTCCGCTAAAATGTTGGTTTTCCCAGGGATGTGCGTTGCTACCAGAAACCGATGAGAGGAGATCGCCCATTGCCACAGTCTGAGTGCTTCTCGACACAAGGGGTAGGACTTGGTTCCGCCCTGTTTGTTGATATACCAAACTACAGACATCTTGTCTGTGTGGACTGCAATCGTCCCTACAGGAAGAGAGTCGTTGAGGGCTTGCAACGTTAAAAGCACTGCTCTCATCTCTAGGACATTTATGTGCAGGTGGTACTCGAACGGTTGCCACGTCCCATGAACCATCCTGCCCTGATAATGCCCCCACCCGATCAGGGAGGCATCCGTGGTGACAGTGGCTACCGGGATGGGGGTACAAAGTGTCTGCCTTGGTGAATCTGGGGAGAAGTGATCCACCAAGCAAGATGATTTTGCAAATCTGTGTCACCAGAATTTGGTGACGCATTGGAAGTTGTTGGTAAGACCACTGAGTGAACAACATCCACTGAAGAAGGCACATGTAGAAGCGAGCCAGGGAAGAAGAGTAATGGCCGCAGCCATGAGACCTAATACTTTTAGAACCATTCTGGCCTGTACCTTCTTGTTGGCTAGAATGATCCTGACATGACTTTGAATGTCTGAAACTCTTTGGTCTGTAAGGGTAGCTGACATCCGAACAGTGTTTAAGTTTAGCCTATGAAAGTAATAGACTGGCAGGGCAATAAGGATGACTTTTGAAGTTGATCGAGATGCCCAAATGAGAACAAAGATTTATTGTGTAATCCCTGGCTTGAACAAGCTGATGCCTGGTGGTGGCTGACAGGAGCCAGTCGTCGAGATACGGAAACACCTGGAATCCTTGACGTCTCAGGTGAGCCGTGACCACTGCCATGCATTTGGTGAACACTCTGGGGGCTGTGGTGAGACCAAAGGGCAGGGCTCTTAACTGGAAATGACTGGACCCCAGCCGAAAGCGGAGAAATCTCCTGGAGCGTCTGTGAATTTTTATGTGATAGTACGCATCCTGAAGATCTATTGAGCACATCCAGTTGTCCTTCTGCAAGAAGGGCAGAATCGACTGAAAAGTGACCATTCGGAATCTTGTCTTCCTCACAGACTTGTTGAGTCTGCTGAGATCCAATATTGGTCTCCAGTCTCCCGTCTTTTTGGGGACCAAAAAGAACCTTGAGTAGATTCCGGGCACTGAATGGTTTGTTGTAACTGGCTGAATGGCTCTTTTTTGCAGTAGTTTTGAGACTTCCAACTCTGCAATTTCCCTTAGACCGGGTGGTACGTCTGGAAGGGAATTTGAGGGATAGAAAGGACTTTCCTCGAAAGGAATTTTGTAACCCTCGGATATGATCGACTGTACCCATCTGTCTTGAGTGAGAGAACGCCAGGCTTCTGGGTACAGTGATAGTCTTCCCCCGACTGCCTCCAAGGAGGGACAGCCGGGCAACATCTCAGGGATGCTGAAAGGGCTTGTCAGAGAGAGACTCTCTGTTTCCCTGGTTTTGTGGACCCCCTCTGCCTCTAGAGCGGCGTCTGTTGTTGTTACCCCCTCTGCCTCTAGGGGTAAACTGACCACGTGAATCCGGCGTGACTCCTTGGGATTTGCGGAACCACATTTTGCCACCCTTCTGTCCTTTGGGATAAGGTCTAGAAGGGATGGAAAAACGGACTCCTACGGCAGAAAGAGTTTTGCCGTCCTGCTCACACCTGGTCAACGTTTCCTTCACTTGAGGGCCAAACAGAGCTGAGAGTTTGTGAAGGACACCTTAAAGGGATCTGCAAAATTACATAGTCGCATCCAGGCTTGGCATCTAAGAGCCACACCTGTACCTGCGGCCCTACTCGCTCCATCAGCAGCATATGATATAAGCCGCATGGAGGAGTTTGCAATGGAGTTAAGGGTTCCTAGCTGCGAAGCAATTTTTTCCTGAGCCCCCGCAGCTGTAGGATCCTGCACAACTTCACCTAGCTCCTTAAGGATATCCCTTTGGAGTCTGGTGAAGTGACAAAGATAGTTCAGCGAACGCATAGCAAAGGTCGCTGAAGAAAACATCCGCTTACCATATCTATCCATGGTCCTAGAGTCCTTATTAGGAGGATGGACAGGTACGGAAGGATCTGCAAGTTCCTTCTTGGTGGCAGCCGCCACCACCATGGCATCAGCGGGGACACCTTTTGTAAGGAATTGCTTGTCCGACGGGGCAGTAATAAATTTAGAAGGCCTCCTAGGGACAGGCTCTACAGAGTCAGGAGCAGTCAACGCCTTTCGAGCAATAACCTGCATAAGGGGGTCGAAAGGCGGAGACACCCAGGAGGTGGAGGGCCGAGATCCAAACGCCTCCAGGTATACTGACTCATCCTCAGAGGGATTGTTGGTGGGCCAGTTTCCCCTCTGTCTAAGGAGTTCTAGGATGTCTGAGAAGGAGACATCCTCAGAGGGGGATCTTGGGGATCCCTCTGACTCATCTAAGTCAGTATCCAAAGTGATAGACTCGGGGGAGTCTACGTGTTTCCTCTTACAAGTCCTCTTCTGCAGAGGATCACCCAAGTCAGGAGAATCCTCAGAAGAGGGGGATATTCCCAGTGGGGAAACCTGAGGCGGAGGATCTCCGGGTCTGTGAGCAAGAGAAGTGGCAGAGATGTCAACAGGCACTATAGAGGGAGGAGCTAAGGGAACAGACTGCTGGCTGAGTCCAGAGGCCAGCACACTCTTCATCACCTCGAAGGCTCCCCTCCCAGGGAGGTCCGAGAGAACCCGCTCCGAAGAGCTAGGAACTCCAGGACCTACCGAAAAGGAAGGCTCCGAGGCAGATGTCGGAGCCGAACTCACCAAGGCCGAGGCTCCAAGGGGAAGAGCGGGGTCGGACAAGGGTCCGATGCCACTCACCCCCTCGGAGGAGACCAGGGAAGCCCGGCCACCGAATCCCTCTAAGGAAGGTCTCGAAGAGGAGATAAGAGTAGAGGCTGAAGGAGCAGAAGGGGGTATCTGTCCCTCAGCCGTAGCAGAAACTATTCCCAAAGACTCCAACTCCAAACTCTGGGGTAGAGTCGAAGGAGGAACTGCAATGGGGTGTAGACTAATAGTCGTCTGCTGAGACGGACTATGTAGCATTTGGGCCAGTGCCTGTGACTTTAGTAGTCTACTGACCACTCTCTCCAAATCATGGTCAGAAAGCCTGGATGACCTTGAAGATCGGCTCCGATGGCTCCGCTCCCAGAGGAGAGGCGAAGCCGGAGCCGAAAGTATCGGCTCCAAGGAAGACCTCTTCCTCGAAGGAACCATCGGAGCCGATGAAACTACTGAAACTGTCGGAGCCGACAACTTATCGGCACCGACAGGTAGCTTCGATGTATCGGCTCCAGCCGGAGCCGATACGGCCATAAATGTAAGGGTGTCAGAGCCGACCGGAGCCGACACCGATGCCTGGGCCACATGGTGGTCGGAACCAATCGGAGCCGACACCGAAGTGGTCGAACCAGAGTCGGCACCGATAGCCATCGGTGCCGAAGGTTTAGGTAGCCCAGAATCGGCTCCAGCCGGAGCCGATCTCGACTCTGAATGAGTCGGAGCCGAGGCCACAGGCTTGGACACAGAAGCCTCGGCCTTGGAAGACTTAGAAGTCTTAGATGGGGCCGACTTAGCCGGAGAGCCCTCCGGCTTAAGAAGGCCCCTCAAAATCAATTTATTTCTTCTTTCCTGCAGGACTCTCTGGCTAAAAGAATGACATATAGCACAGGAGTCCTGCAGGTGAAGAGGCCCCAGACAGTACAGGCAAGAAGTGTGACCGTCTGTCAGAGACATCATCTGACAGCACGAGTCACACTTCTTAAAGCCTGAGACCCTTTCTTTAGACATGGTGTAAAACACACAGACACACACCAGTCCAAGAATAAAATTAAATATACCAAAAGGTATCACTAACAGACACACACACACACACACCCTAACAGGGGGGGGATGGGATGGGTTTTAGTCTGACAAAGTTTAGAGGAGACAGGGAAAATTTCTGTCAGAAAGGAATTAAAATTAAGTTAAAACTAACAATTTAAGTTTTTTTTGTAAAAAGGGGCTAAAATAGTAAAGTAATAATTCACTTACCAGGAGCTGGCAAAAGGAGGACCTCATCAGCGAAGCGGCAAACGAGATCTGGGTACTTACCGCCTTGCATCATGGGATATGGGGCTGCCTCGAGCTGGTAAAAGTGACTCTCGAGCTTAGCAAGTGCCGAGTCGGAGCCGAGGATCGGCTCCGAACCCATCAAGCAAGAATGAAGGCGAGATTGACAACTTAACATATAAAAAATAAAGACAAGGAGAAATTCCAATAGGGCACTTACCTGAAACACGGCTTGGTAACCAGCAAGAGAAAGGCATTCAGACCGATGTTTAATGATGGCGTTTGGACTGGTGGCAAAGAAGTTATGAGTGCCGGTGTCTGTACATCACCTTTATGTCCTATGCATTGCAGAGGGAGCGTACCGGCATCATATGACACCTGAAGGTACTAAAGGTTTGATATACTGGCTGGATATTGGGCAATCCTTAGCAGGAGATCCCTTCAGTTATGAATACTGCAACAGTGATATGTAAGAACATCATATCAATAAATACTTTCTGTAGATTTTTCCCCCAAAGGGAACTTATCTTCCCAGCAATGGAACAACATATGCAGACTGTTGATTCTTGCAAGCTCACAGTGAAGCTCTCTTGTCAATGGCAGGAAAGCTCTGGAGGGCATGGTGCCCAAACCTGTCTTTTCAGTCAGCTCAGCTCAAGCTAACGAATGGTTTGGGAGTGTGGAAGATGGCCTGAAGCTTTGGAAGCTAGATGGCTGTTATATCCTTAGTAGGATATAACCCATATAGCTAAAACTAAAGAGTCAATATGATGAACATGGCTTGTTTCTGCTACATCCCACCTATGGATCATGTCCAGGAACATGTTCCTGTTCAGCATCCATTCTCTGCACCTGCTTTTGTTCTGATCAACTCACTAGCCATGTCA
This sequence comes from Protopterus annectens, assembly GCF_019279795.1. Classification (NCBI taxonomy): domain Eukaryota; kingdom Metazoa; phylum Chordata; order Ceratodontiformes; family Protopteridae; genus Protopterus; species Protopterus annectens. Next base: position 1,193,485,021 of record NC_056747.1, on the reverse strand, counting down.
TCCACCTGGGATAGAATGTAAGATGGCCCAAAGGTCAAAAATATCTCTTGGGCCAGGTAGCACCTTCCATAGCCAGCCTGAATAACAGTTAAGAATGGGTTAATCCCAGTTTGTTGAAGTTGCACCAGTGTTGTGTTGTCCGTGAGCATATGCAGAGTCACTGGCAGCCAGGTCTATTGAAGATTGTTTTCCTAGCTCTGTAGTATTAAGGGATAAAAGCCTTAACTACGAATCCAAAAGACCAGATTCAACTTGTGGCACAGGCACTGGAAAAGTCAGTGGGGGAGGGTGGGAATGAGAAGCCAATGTCAACTCACCCAACCTAGGGGGAGGGATTGAAGGTTCCATTTAGCCAACTGCCATCATGCAGGTGGAGACCTGCAGTCACAGAAAAGGACCCACAGATCAGGGGCAAAAGCTTGGTCTAGTCAAGTTGGTGATGGTAGTACACCTTGGTGTGCAAGTGTTTCGAAGTACACACATATTAGGGAAAGCCGCAGCTGGACCTTTAACAATAATGTAAGGTGCTCTTGTCAGCCATTGCGGTATGTGCTTACAGCCTTAAGCAGATAAAGCACAGATGGCTGCCAGGTCATCCATCTCCTCAGTTTTCTTTAGCAGGCTTCTAAAGCCACATCTGAGGAGTCTGAACCAAGTGTCCTGGAATCCAGAGCTGGCGTGAATGGGATCCCCTGACTGAGACTCACCTGTTGTGATGACCCTCCACCTCTGGGCCAGCAATCAAGGAGCCTCAATCCTCACCACTGGCAACAGTAGGAGAGATTCACTGGGAGGACAACAGGTACACACACAGTATTTCCAGATACAGCTGTCTGCATCAAGTGCAATTTCTCATAAGAGCACACAGAGACCACAGTCAGTCTGGGGATGGTTTCTCCCGCTTTCCACAGATCCTCAGTAAGACTCCCCACTGGCACAGCTACAGAGTTGAGTCCTTTGCCAGGGTTCCAAGCCAAGTACTCCAACACACTCTCTGTCCAACCAGTGCTTTGTGTCCCTGCCCAAGTAGCTGACACACACTCTTGGAGATTTGTTTTGCACACACACACACACACACACACACACACACACACACACACACACACACACACACACACACACACACACACACACACACACTTGGGAAAGGCTGGCACAGGTTTATTAGCTATGCCCCCCTTCTGCCCAGACTATAAGGTAGTTATCACTGCCACCAGAACCCCTCACCAGCAACTTTAAGGCCCTTAATAAAGGGTGTCCAATTTTACTGTGATATTAATACTAATACAAATAGTAGTTTGACTAAGAGCAAGGTTATTAGGAGTGGCCCACACAGTGTCACCAAACAAATATGCAAGTACTCTCAAAACTTAAATATCTCTACAAAGATCAACCATCGTGAAAGGTTTAAATATATTTAATAATAGATCATAAAAGAACAAGAAAATACTAAGTATATATTCGCAGTGACATCAGAGTTCAAATCATAGGAAATATTTAAAATGACATTGAAGGACAGGCAAAGACAAATAAAGAAAAACAATATCTAACGAAGGTTCACTGTATTCCTGACTGTTCCCAAGAGAGTTACTATTCCCTAATTACTTAACAGAGCAAGGCAGATGACGTGGTGAATGGTTCTTCTTGTTGTCAAGCCCAAGACAGAATACAGAATGCTCTGTCTCACTAAGAGACTTCTCAAAACAACATCTAACATATTACTTATGAGATAGCTTGCAGAATTACATCACTTCTTGTCAAAAGACTTAATAGGTCTCATAAAAACTCCCATTAATAGCAACTGGCAGTATTTAGCACCTACCAATAAAAAATCATACACAAGGGCTTTTACTCAGATCTTTGGCAGGTGCTGGAAGTCATAAAAGTGCATACCTCCACAATTTCAGAGTAGTAATTAATTCACCCCAAAGACAATACAGAAAACTCCCTAGTACAGACTTTGTGTCTCTGGCTGCAGTGAAACCTGTGAGATAGATCTTTATGGCCTAGCCTACAAAGTGATTTAATTTCAGATATTTTTCTAAAGTTTGCTGGAATAAGCTTAACCCTCCAGTTTCTTCTGTTAAAACATCCATTTAAACAGTTACAATAGTGCACGTACATTTCTGTTCTCTCTATTAAGGCACACTGTGGATACATTTCAAACACAAGTGCTTTACAAATACCTTTTCAACACAAATGTTTGTACAAATCAGTTTGATATACACATGACATACAGTTCTAATGCATTTGTAACACCAGCATATTGTATAAATCAATTTGATATTCGTAAATGACATACAATTATGTAGAAAATTCCAGCTAGTTGTGCTGGTAGTACCTCCTTTAGTCACAGCAGCTCTTTTCTGATGCAAGGCAATACAGGAAAGAGACACTGCAAGAAGTGGACATTTGGGCACCATCTGTTCCATAGGTACTACTGCAGTGCAGTGTGACCATCAGGACTGAGGATGCCATGTACCCACAAAGGTCCTGATGATATCATGCACACCAAAGTCCTAATGTAATCCTGGCTATAATCTGGATCTGCTATTGTATGCAAGTGAAATATAAAATTAGAAACAGCATCTTCTCTTTGGGAAGGAATTCTCTCTGTTTGGTGAGGTCCAGTACAGCTCTCAGAAACTGGACTTACTTGGAGGGAGTTAGCTGTAATTTGGGCAGATTCTTTAAGAGACAGTCCCAAAGTAAGAGCCAAGGTGAACTGGAAAGCAGTCTGTCTCCTCTTGAGTGGAAACCTGAACGAAACAACCATTCACAGGGCCTGTCTTATGCGTAGGCAGGCTAGGCAGGTGAACTGCTGAAGTCTTTTCACCTAGGGCACCAGTTCACCTAAGGCTGACCCGGATTGTTCTGTAGTATGCAAATACTTCAGCCAGGCATTATGTAAATACTGAAAAAAACAAAATAAAAGACAAGGGCATAAACTGGTAATCATCACTATCTCCTCTGAATCTAGGTACTACCTGCGAGTATTAACTACGGGTACATGCAGGCATGCAGTGCTCATATCTAGGTAAACATAGATGCTTGTGGGAAGACAAGGTAGCACACTCCACATGGCGACCATTTTGAACTTTGCCACATGCAGAAACTGTTCAGCCTTGGCAAGTCTAAAATGGGTCTTTAAGGGCCATCTTTTCTTGGTACTGGATGAGAGTCTTGAATAGAATTGTGTCTTATTCCTGGTTGGGATTCTATCTCTACAGCCCCTTTTCTTAGAAGGACCAACAAGTACAGGCTTAATTAAGTGTCTTTGGTCTCATCTCCAAGTACTTCTCTCTGCTGGGAGCCTGCAAAATCTAAGGTCTTGCTGAATTTCTTCCATTGCTTCTACTTTTTTTGAGTACATGTGACAGATTAGTTGAATCTGAAAACATGGCAGGCTTATCTATGAAGACTGCAAGTCTCTCTGTTCTGGTAGACGAGGAAAACCTTATGTTTATCTGTAATGGTACTAGACCTAAAGTCCTGACAAATACTACACTCATTAATGTTGTGCTCTAAACTTAAGCAACAGTGCACTGGTCTTGAGCATTTTTAGATGAGATCTGCCGTATGCAACCAAACTTACTCTCTTCATTATGCTGGTCATAACCTAAATCGCACTGTGGGCTGAGCTCTAAATAAACATAAAATGAAGTTTCTGCATGCAAAAGACAGATGTAAAGGCCTCCCCCCAGCAGATTATTTATCTGCTTTACTGTTCAGTCACAGCCTGCATACAGATGTACGTACACATGCACAGACAAATGGTGCATTGTGCATTCGGCGAAGGTGTTAAGACAAAAATAAAGACATCTGGGTATACATGCGAAGATGTCTGAGGCAAAGGTGATGTCAGCCCAGCTGAGAAGGAAGGGTGCTCAGCTCTGAAACTCTGGTCAAACTCTGGATCTTAGCCTGCAGCAAAACTCGCTAAGATTATAACAATCCACACAAAGAGCATTCTTTTTTCTTAATTAAATGAACCAAACCCCTGTTTCTGGATATTTAGGTCCCAAGTATCCTGAGCGGGTCTCTCCCACTCTAAGAAACAGACTCAAACAATTTTTTGGGAAGGTCTAGGTGAACAATATGGGTTGAGGTGGGTTTTAAGTGGAACTGAGAAGGGAAGGGATGCGCTCTTGAATCACAGTTGTTCCCTTGTACTGTCTCAGCTCTGGGAGCCCAGGCATCCCCTTTTTGATCAGCTTGCCATTTTCTTTGGACTGGCCTCTTTTTCTTAGGCTGATTACCCTTCTCTTGCATTTGATGAAACAGCCAACATTTAGCGGTGTAATTTCTACTGTATGTTTGCGGGGGGGGGGGGGGTACAAAATAATCAAAAATGGAAGAAAGGACTAAACCGTGACCATCCGGAACTTGTGGAGTCAAACTGACTTGCTCAAGTTGCTGAAATCCAAAATCAGTCTCTAATCCCCTGGGTTTTTTTTTTTGGCACTAAAAGGAATCTTGATTAAGTTCCGGATTCTCACTGGTCTGGGGGGACCTCTTAGATAACTCTCTTTTTCTAGCAGCCTTTGTACCCAAACAGATGTTCCCTCTAACTGGGTGGAACATCGGAATTTTTCTGAAATGGGGAGGAGGAAGGGAAAATGGTGTAATATATCCTCTGGAAATGATCCTCTGCACCCAGGTGTCTGATGTTATTTCCAGCCCACCTCTCCAGTGCAGGGACAATTGACTCATGACGGCCTCCAGAAGAGGAAAAACAGGCCTCCATTCAGGAGCAATGGTAGGGTCTGCCAAAGAGAGTCCCTCTGGACCCTTGGTTTTGTGGGCCTCCTCTGCCGCGAGGGCAGCGTCTACCATTAGAGTTCCTCCCTCTGCTCCTGGGGGAACTACCTCTACATGCGTCTTGAAAAGGCCCCTAGGACTTTCTGAACCACAATTTTCCACTACTCCGCTAATTTCTGTAGAAGGATCTCTGAGGAGTGGAGAAACGTATGCCCATGGTAGACAGTCTTTCCATCTTTCTCACACATGGTCTTCTACCTTAGGGCCAAACAAGAACATGCCTTCAAAATCAGCATTGATGAAGACTTGAAGGGCTCTGCAAAATCACATAAATGCATCCAGGTGTGCCTCTATGGAAACACCTGAACCCACTGCCCTCGTCGTTCCTTCTGCTGCATGTGAAATGAGCCTCATGGAAGAACTGGAAACAGATTGAAGGGCAGACAACTGAGAAGTAACAGAGGCCACTACTTCTTCAGAAATGGAGTGTAACAGAAAGAGAATACTAAAGATAGTATTCAACACTTTTTGAAAAGAATTAAAGAAAAAATCTTTTAAATTCAATGTACCTGCTGGAGAGCAACTGGTCACTAAGTCTAACATGAACAGCAGCAAACAAGATCTGAGGTACTTAGGTTTGGTGCATTATGGGTAAGGGAAAAGCTTGAGAATTTTTGGTTGCCATGAGCTACTGCAACGGCCAAGTCGGATCAGAGGGACTGGACCCAAACCCATAGGCTGAGGATAGAATGACAACTGACAACATAAAACAGACTCCATGTCCTCAGATGAGCAATGTCTAATCATTGTTTTTTTTAATTTGCAGGGATCTCTCTGGAGTAAGACTGACTAGGTTCAAACGTTCATAGGTTGGTACTAGGCTATCGGCCCTTGGGCCTATATAAGCCTAGCCATAACAATTCCCTGGCTATTTCTTCCCACAATATTTACTTCTCTGGACCCTTGTTTAGCAGGGTGACTGACGTGATCCCCGGGGTGAATTTCCTATCTCCCATCCAATCGTCAATGTTCCTTTTGAAGAGGGCCAAAGAGGCGCTCTGCTTGACATGTATGGGCACTTCCCCATTGGCAAAGTCTCTTTTCCCGACCACCCAGGGAATAACCTCCCAGATTATCCCCCAGACCCAAAGAAGATAGTTCGGACATAACCAGGTTAACAACTGAACAGCTGCAGAGAATGTGACTGACCCTCCGTCCATGATGGCTGGAGGTATTACATCAAAGGACCCTGGAGTAATGAGCAGTTTACGAAACAAAGATTGGCCAGTACAGAGTCACCCACTATTGTCTGAGACACTGTTTGAACCTGTAGTGGTGGCAAGGGCTACATAATATATTGTTTTTTTTTTTCTTTTAGGTACAGTGGGAGGAAAGCCAGCAAAACTGCACTAATATCCATGCTGTAGCTGACAAAGAATCCTAACTGTCACTAAGTGCTGCTAAATGAGTGGGTCAGAAGTTTTCAGACAACTGTTCACAAGCATCACACTTGCTTAAACTTTTCCACACAGTCCCATCCAAAAGTAAAGCACAGACAAAGACATAGATAGACACACAAACACACAAAAACACCCCCTCCAAAACTCAAAAGCCCCTTTTCTGATGTGCCCTGACAGAAAGGACTGAAGGTAAGCTGTCAAACTATACACAAACATTCCAGTTAAAATAGTTTTTCTGCCCTGCAAAACACTTCCGAATCCAAAAACTTACACATTCAAATAACTTCTCAAAAGCAGTACACATTTACTACCAAATTAGCTGCCATGCTTACAAATAAACCCTGTACTAAAATTAGTGGTCCCTCACGAAAATCTTCCGATATTGTAAAAATACAGGTCTTCCTAAAGGGGAAATAATATTTTTAGGCAGCAAATAAAATATACAAATATTTTCTTAAAGGAAAATATCTTTCTGTTTGGAAGGGTTCCCTTGTGTGGCTTTACTTACCAGAAATGAAGTTTGAAGCATATCTTGAGGTGGCAAGAAAGTACTGAAATTGTCTTCACTTGGCTGCTGATATCCCTTCCAAGGGGCTAGTTAACCAGCAGTCAGTGTTCGTGTGGGAGACGGACAGAGCTTTGTGAAACTGGATAGTTATTATATCCTCGGCCTGATACAACCCATATAGCCAAAGGCTACTGCAGCAGTGAGAATGACGAACATCTGCATTTATACATGACACCTGTCTGGTACAGGCAAATGCTGTTCATGAACTACTTATTTACACTCCCCTAATATTTATACTTCTGGAAATACCTCAACAACCAAGCAATACAGACAGAACTGCTTAGCCTCAAATGAAAGCCCACAGCTGGCAGACAGTAACTGCACAGCCTGGGCAGTTACTGAGATATTGGAAGCTATTTATAAAACATCACAAAAGCTAATATTTACAGTATTTATTGCTCCATATACCATCCAGTTTTTATAAAACATTACAAAAATTAATATTTCCAGATTTTTATCATTACTTACAAAAAAAACAGACCTACAATCTAATGAATGCTAACGCTGCAAATATTTTTGTAGTGCTCAATAGTTTACCAAATACACTTCTCAGAAAATCTTACAGGTCTACAGATATAAACATTTTGAGTTCATAGGCGTGTACTAGGCTAATGGCCCTGGAGCCTTTACAAGCCTAGCCCATAGGATTACCCTGGCATCGTGCCACCCGACCTTAGTTCCCAGGTCTTCACCTGTCATCTCTAGGCATTTGGATATTGGCCAAAACATTAATAATTTCCAAGGTGATTCATTTTTGGTCGGATCTAATCAGGGAGGAATTGACTACTGGTGTAGAGCAACAGTCGCCCATGTTAGTAATGACTAGGTCAAGGATGTTACCTTCCCAACCACATGTTACAGTCAGACATTTGAACAGAAATGTCTTATCCATTTCTGTTCAAATGTCTGACTGTAACATATGGTTGGGAAGGTAAATACAAAAGCAGCGAACCTAACACTGAAAATAAAGATAAACAGCAGGCAAGATGCATTACACTTAGCCCTCCAAAATTATATGATATTCTTCCCATAAAAACTATTCGTCTTTGTTGATTAACGTCTTAAAAATAATCAATATAATAATATGCAAAGGTGAAAATATTGATATGGCTTCACCACAATCAAGCTTCTGAAAGTCAGTGGTAATAAGCTTGACAATGGAATCTATGAACCTTCAACACAAGTACTTCTTGAGAAATGGCAGTCAGACATACTTAACTCTAGAAAAAGAAGGGAAGCAAACAAAGGGCAATGGCTGGACAATAAAGGGAGGGAGCAAATTACAGACATGGAGGAATAGAAAGTCTCTAACATTACAAAATCTGGGCACATTGGTGACCTGACAACTTTCAAGCTGGCTTTTGGGAGTGATACGTGGAGATGACTTCTATATTGTCATTCATTTCTGAGAGCATATTAGTTATTACTTAAAGTAGATCTACTTCTTTAAAGGAACTAAAAACAAACAAACAAAAAAATACAGAGTTTTGAAAAAGTACAGTTGTGTACACTTACCATAAATGTAGTTGTTCAAGTGTATTCACTGTTGCAGTCATCACATTTGGGTAATCTGCTGGCAGGTTGCCCTCAGTCGGCCTGAATATCAAAGTCTTGGGTCCTGTGTCGGTTGCTGTCTCCTCTTCCATGACATCAGGTGGTCAGGGGTATAAAACATGCAGCCGACGCCATTTTATTCAGTTTTTCTTGCCCCCGATGTCAAAAAATATGTATATATAAATAAACAATATATATATATATATATATATATATATATATATATACACACACACACACACCTAAAACCAGCTCTAATGCTGTCCATATGGTAAAGCCAGGGGAAGGAGGGAGGGACGGTTGAAGACAAATTTAGTAGAACTACTCAGATGGAAAGTTATGGTGATTACTAAACTTCTTTATCTGAAGTAGTGTACTTCATTTGATCTTCAACCTGTGGGAGAGTCCCCAGCTACTAAAATACCTGGCTGAAGGACATTCCAGAGCACCACAGAACCAAAGGATGCTCTCCTTCTACACTTCAAATCCAATTTATCGTGAGAAATAAAGGTATTGAGATGAGGACCAAGTAGCCGCAGAACAAATGTCGTCTAATGATACTCTCGACCAAAAGGCCGCAGAAGTAGCCATGGACCTAGTCGAGTGAGCTTTAACCTGACCCAGAGGAGACTAACCTTTATATCCTTGTAGATCTGAAGGACACATAAGGAGATCCACCTAGCAATGGTAACCTTAGGTTTACCCAAAAAAGGTTTAGAAAAAGACAATTGATCAGATTTACGAAAGGTTTTAGTCCTATGTAAATAGAATCATAACTGTCTATGAACATCCAACAAGTGCAGCTTGTATTACATTTTGTTTGTAAAATTCGGGAAAAAAACAGGTAAATTGATAGTTTGATTGATGTTAACCTCTGATGCTACTTTTGGGAGAAAGGAAGGACTGGTGCGAAGGGAAACCCTGTCCTTATGGAAAATTATGTATGGAACCTTAACAACAACGCTTGCAGTTCTGAAACCCTCTTGGCAGAGGTGATAGCCACTAAAAATGCTGTTTTCCAAGACAAAAATTTAAGATCCATGGTTGCTGCAGGTAAAGACGGCGCGACCAATGCTTGAAGTGCCATGGCAAGGTCTCATGGGGGAATGGGATCTTTGACCGTAGGACCCAAGAGAAAGGTACCTTTGATAAAGGCTTTACACAATCTGGAAGAGGCTAAAGAAGCAGAATTCTCTCCCCCCCCCCCCCCCCGTCGACAAGCTTTCTGTAGAAACTTCGGAATAAGGAGTACAGGAGGATAAGCACACAAAAGACCGGAAGGCCAAGTATGGACTAGACCGTCTCTGGGGGACTGCCCCGGTGGGGGGTACACAGCAAAGAACTCGCTGCACTTTGCGTTGGAAGGAGATGCAAAGAGATCGCAGCAAGGCCAACCCCACTCTAGAAAGATCTGCTCCGCTACTGAAGGATTCAGAGACCACTCGTAAGGCATCAGAATAGTCCGGCTTGGTCTGTCCGCTAGAATGTTGGACCGTTCTGGAATATGTGTTGCTATCACAAAACGACCGGTGGAGATCGCCCATAACCAAACTCTCATAGCCTTGCGACAAAGGGGGAAAGATCTGGTCCCTCCCTGTTTGTTGATATACCAGACCACTGACATGTTGTCTAACTGGATTGCAATGGTTCTTTCAGAGGTAGAAAGGCATAAAGGGCCTGCAATGCTAAAAGGACCGCCCTCATCTCCAGAATGTTTATATGCAAACTGGTCTCAAAAGGGGACCATATGCCTTGGACTGTCCTACCTGAACAATGCACCCCCCCCCCTCCAGTTGGGAGGTGTCACTGTGGCTTGGGCAGGAGATGGAACAAAAGGTGATCCCTCCAGAATTTCCGAAAAATGCATCCACCAAAGAAGGGACGACCTGTAGACTTGGCTGAGGTGTAATGGATGCGACAAAGGAAGATCCAACAGGGGCCATTGCACCGCTAGAGTCCACTGTAATACTCGCATATGTAATCGAGCACACGGAAGAACACTGCCATAGAACCTACGGCCTTCAAGACCGATTCTGCTGAGGGAAGGTGAGAACAGTAAATGAAGGTGACATACATCCTTAGGTTTTGAACTATCTCTGTGGTCAGGAAGATTTTTGTCTATAGCGTGTCTATCCATGCCCCTATGTATTCTATCTGATGACTATCTTAACAGAAACGTCGTTGGCAGTTTTGGACCTGTGTGGTCTGTCTCTGTCTTTATCCTTATGTTTTTTCAGAAGACAGGTAGTCGGATGGACAGGATTCAGAAGAGATTTGGCTGCGTTGATTGTAATCCCTAAGTAGTGTGTAAGCTTTATGAAATAATCTCTGGTCTGACAAAGTAGACACTTAGTGAGAGCAGTAAGGAGCCAATAATCCAGGTAAGGGTAGACCTGAATCCCCTGAAGCCTCAGGTGAGCCGCTACTACTGCCATCACTTTGGTGAACACTCTGGGGGCTGTGGTGAGACAAAGGGAAGGGTCGGAACTGATAATGATTGGCTCCTAGCCAGAAGCAGAGGAACCTCCTGGAACTCCTGTGCATCTTTATGTGACAGTAAGAATCCTGGAGGTCGAACGAACACATCCAGTCGCTCTCTTGCATGTAAGGGAGGATGGACTGTAAAGTGACCATCTGGAACTTTTCTTTGGCAGCTGACAGGTTCAGAGTAGATAAGTCCAGAATGGGCCTCAAGCCCCCACTCTTTTTTGGCACCAAAAAGAACCTGGAGTAGATGCCCAATCCAGACTGATCTGGGGGGGGGGGTTTGATGGCTCATTTCGCTAAGCAGCTTGGAGATTTCTAGCGTGGCTGCCTCCCTTTGCATGGGTGGTACATCTGGGAGGTGTTTGAAAGGTGTGGGAGGAACCACAAATGGGAATGAACAGCCTCTGAAAATTATCTGAAGCACCCAGCAGTCTGATGACACGGCCTTCCCATGCCAACAGGTGCAATGACAGTTGACCCCTGACGGCCTCCAGAGCACAGCAGTCGGGCAACCCCTCAGGGTTGTTGCATGGGCCTGTCCGAGAAAGATTCTCCAGACCCCAAATTCCTCGGACCCCCTCTGCCTCTGGGCAGGCTTCTATCCTGTCCCACTCTACCTCTAGGGGAAGAAGAGCCCTGAGTGTCTCAGGAATACTGAGACGTCCGGAACCACATCTTCTTTTGTCCTCACTGATTCTGAGAAAAGGATCTTTGAGGGTTCGAGAAGCAAATTTTGATGGCAGACAGTGTCTTCTCGTCTTTCTCACTCTGGACCAATATGAATCAGACGGTCTTACCAAAAAGGGTAGAACCATCATAAGGGGCGTTCACGAAAGAAGCCTTGAAGGGTTCCATGAACTGACATAATCTGAGCCAGGCGTTACGCTTCATGGACATGCCGGACCCAGCTGCCCTAAACGCTCCTTCAGTAGCATGTGAGAGGAATCACAGGGAAGTATTTGAAACCGCTGTCAAGGTAGCCATCCTCGCAGAGAAAGTATAGTTGTGTACACTTACCATAAATGTAGATGTTTCGAAAGTATTCACTGTTGCAGTCATCACACTTGGATTATCCTGCCAGGGGTAGCCCTCATTCGGCCTGAACAACAGAGGCTTAGCATTTCTGCGTCAGTTACTGTTGCTCCAGGACTGACGTCAGGTCATCAGTGGTATAAAATCAGGCAATCAACACCATTACATCAGTTTTTCTTGCCCGAACTGTCAGGATCCCCCAAATAGGGAGGTAGGTTATGGTAGAAGAAAACCACCAGTAGAAAGTAAATACCAAAAATTCCCTGTAAGGAGAGAGGAGGAAGAGAGAGAGAGAGAGAGACAAGGGGAATGGAGGCTGGGAAACCAGGGCTGCAACAGTGAATACACTCGAAAATCTATATTTATGGTAAGTGTACACAACTGTACTATGTTCTTCGTGTTTCACTGTTGCTGTCATCACACTTGGGTTGATTCCCAAAGCTGAAGAAAAGGGTGGAGGCAGTCAAGAAGACTGGGGGCTGGTTAGGATGCCCTGCAAGACTGTGGAGGGAAAGCCTGGCCTGGATTTGGAGAAGATAGGCAGGTGGTAATGCTTGGTGAAGGTATGAATAGAAGTCCATGTTGCAGCCTCCAGGATGTCCCTGGTGGGGACCCCTCTGAGAAAAGCTGCAGAGATGGAGGTTGCCCTGGTGGAATGCATCCTGAATCCCTTTGGAGGCGGTTTCCCATGCTGTTTGTAGCAGAAATGGATGCAGTGTGCTACCCATTTGGAGACTGTTTGTTTGGATATGGCCTTGCCCTCTGCCCCTGCTGCGAAGCTGACTAGTAATTGGTCAGTTTTTCTACAAGATTTAGTCCTATCCAGATAGAATCTGAGCTATCTGTGCACATCTAGAGAGTGCAGAATCCTTTCCCCCTTGTTTTGTGGGTTAGGGAAAAAGATGGGAAAATGAATGGATTGGTTAAAAGCCACACTGGACACCACTTTAGGCATGAAGGATGGGTTAGTCTTGAGGGAGATCCTATCAGCATGGAAAATGCTGAAAGGCTCTACAGCCATGAGTGCTTGTAGCTCTGAAACTCTTCTGGCTGAAGTGATGGCCAGAAGCAAGGCTGTTTTCCAAGAGAGGAATTTTAACTCTGCTGAAGCTATAGACTCAAAGTGGGGTAGGGTGAGCTTTTCCAACACAAAGTTAAGGTCCCAAGCTGGGGTTCGAGCTCTTCTGGGTGGCCTTAAGTTGTTAGCCCCTCTTACGAACTGTTAGATGAGAGGGTGTGAGAAGATAGGTGGCTCTGTGCTGTAATAAGCAGAAATGGCAGAGGCATGAATTTTTATAAAAGAGAAGGATAGACCCCTGTGTAGTAGGTCTGCTAGGTAATCCAGGATGAGAGGTAGGGAGGGCTGTGCTGTTTCGGCTCCCTTAGCCTGGATCCAGGTGCAAAACCTTTTCCACTTGTCAGCATAGGATTTTCTAGTGCTGGGGCATCTGGCCTCACGTATAATATACAGGATTTGTTTGCTTAGGCTGGCAGCTGGAGGAGAGGTCAGGGAATAAGCCAGGCTGCAGGGTTCAGTGTCTGCAATTGTGGATGCATGAATTCTCCATTTTTCTGGGTCAGGAGTGTTAAGATCTGAGGTAGGTGCCATGGTGGCAGGAGTGACAGGCTGCGCAGCAGTGGGTACCAGTGTTGGTGTGGCCAGTCTGGGGCAATCAAGACTGCCCTTGGTATTTTCTCCCTTATTTTGAGCAGTAACCTTGAAATGAGTGGTAGAGGGGGAAATGTATAGATCGAGAAGTTTACCCATTGAAAGGATAGAGCATCCACTTTCCAGGACTTGCTGTGAGGTTCCCTGGTGCAGAATTTGCTGAGCTGATGATTGGAGTGGGAGGCAAAGAGGTCCACCTTCGGGGTGCCCCATTTCTGGGTTACAGGGTTGAAGGTTCTGTGGTCTAGCTGCCACTTGTGTGGGTCTAGCAGGTTTTTACTTCAATTGTCTTCCAGACAGTTAGGACCTGGCAGGAATTGTGCTAGCAGGTGTATTTGCAAGGCTGAGGCCGTGTGCCAAAGGGTCATGGCGAGCCTGCAGAGAGGATAAGAGTGAGTCTCTCCCTGCTTGTTGATATACCACATCACTGTGGTGTTGTCTGTTTTGATAACTAGAGGCCCGGGGAGAGTAGGGGGTCTGAAAGCTGTCAGGGCGTGCTGAACAGTTAGCATCTCTTTTTGGTTGATGTGCAGAAGTATTTCATTTGGGCTCCAATAACCCCGAATGCACCTACTGTCCAGGTGTGCACCCCAGGCATGCGTCTCTGGTGAGGGTCTGGGCGGAATGGGGTTGTGAGAAGGGAAGTCCCTTGCTGTGGTTGCATGCTGCTGCCCAGCAAAGAAAATCTTTTCTTAGGGTATCATAGGTATGATAGTTTCTAGGTCTTGAGAGTGTTGACACCAAAGGCTTTTTAGGTACCATTGTAGTTTCCTCATATGCAGTCTGGCATATGGAATGAGTAGAATGCAGGAGACCATGAACCCTAGAGCTTGCAGGATTTTCCTTGCGGATAACTGGGTTCTGGTGGCTAGTTGAGAGAAGTAGCCTGTCAGGTAGGCTTGTTTTTCTGGAATAAGGAATGCCACCTGGGATGCTGTGTCCAGGCTTGCTCCGAGGAATACAATTTTTTTGTGTGGGGACTAGTTTTGATTTATTTTCGTTGATAGTATAACCCAGGGAGGGCAATACGTCCTTTTCAAAGGTCAGGTGCTGTAAAGTACAGTTTTGTACCTACCATAAATGTAGATGTTCGAGTGCTAATACAGCTGCAGTCATAACAGATGGGTTTTCCTGCCGTCAGGCGGGTCCTCGGTTGGCCAAATTCCAAAGTCTAGGTCTGGCGTTGGATGTCGTCGCTTCTTCCCTGACATCAGTGCGACAGGGGTATAAAAGAACCAGCCAATGCCATTTTCTTCAGTTTTTCTTGCCCCAGATGTCAGGTGCCCCCAGAAGGAAGGCAATACATAAATTTATGTAATAATGCAATGCAATATAATCAAAAAACAGTAGCTGCAAGCAAATACACCATAAAAGAATACCCCAATCAGGTTGTATGCGGAGGTGTTAGCCATTAGGCCTGTCCCAAGAGGGGAAGGAGGGAGGGAAACCTGGACTGCAGCTGTATTAGCACTCGAACATCTACATTTATGGTAGGTACAAAACTGTACTATGTTCATCGTGCATACAGCTGCAGTCATAACAGATGGGTAGAATCCCAAAGCTAAAAAAGGGGTGGTAGGCACTAGGTGGAACTAGGAGGAGCCAGGATGCCCTGCAAGACTGCAGTGGCAAAGCCTGCTCTAGATATGGAGTATAATGATAGGTGATAGTGCTTGGAGAAAGTATGAACAGAACTCCCAAGTGGCTGCTTCCAAAATATCTTTGGTAGGAACCCCCCTGAGGAAAGCTGCAGAGGTAGCTGTGGCCCTTGTGGAGTGAGATCCGATGCCTGCAGGGTACAGTTTTACCATGAAAAGAGTAACAAAAGCGTATGCAGTCGGCTATCCATTTTGAGATTGTCTGTTTGGAAATAGGCTTCCTTTGAGCTCCTATAGCATAGGACACAAAGAGTTATTCTGATTTTCTGAAAGGCTTTGTTCTGTCCAAATAATAACGTAACTGTCTGGGAATGTCCAAGGAATGTAGTAGTCTCTCCCCTTTGTTTTGAGGATTAGGGTAAAAGGTAGGTAAGTGGATAGCCTGATTCAAGGCTACCCTGGATACTACCTTTGGCATAAAGGAAGAATTGGTTCGTAAGGAAACTCTTTCCTGATGGAAAATGATGAAAGGCTGCACAGCCATGAGGGCTTGTAGTTCCGAAACCCTGCGAGCTGAGGTGATAGCCAGAAGGAAGGCTGTTTTCCAGGACAAATATTGCAGTTCTGTTGAAGCAGCTGGCTCAAAAGGAGGCAAGGTCAGTTTTTCTAGAATTAAATTGAGGTCCAAGCAGGTACTGGTTGTTTCCTTGGAGGTTTTATATTCTTAGCCCCTCTGAGGAACTGTCTTAAGAGGGGGTGAGAGAATAAAGGAGGATCAGTGTTGTATTCTGCAAAAATGGCTGAGGCATGGATTTTGATGGAGGAGAAAGAAGTCCACTGCTTAGCATCTCAGCTAGGTACTGTAATATTTGAGGTAAATTCAGTATTCCAGGATTTTGACCCTTTTTCTGATTCCAGGCACAAAACAGTTTCCATTTTGCGGAGTAGGCTTTTCTAGTAGAAGGCCTTCTGGCCTCCAAAATGACATCCTGCACCTCCTTGGAGAGTAGGGTTTGTTGTGAATTTAAGGAATCTTCCATGCGGCTAGATTGAGTGTTTTCAGCTGACTGTGAAGAGTTTTGAAGTTGTGCTGAGTCAGTAGAAGAGGCATTAGAGGCAGGATCCATGGTGGGGAATGCATCAGACTCCTCAGGAGTGGGTACCAGTGTTGTCCTGGCCAGTCTGGAGCAATGAGAATCATCTTTGGTCTGTCTGCTCTGGTTTTTAATAGAACTTTGGGCAGCAGAGGAAGAGGTGGAAAGGCATAAACTGTCATTGTTGTCCAACTGAAGGAGAGTGCGTCCACTTTCCAGGCCGGTGGATGAAAGGTCCTTGAGCAGAATTTTGTCAATTGGTGATTTCTGTGGGTGGCAAAGAGATCTATGTCTGGCCTTCCCCATGCTTGAATTATCTTTGTAAAAACTTGAGGATGCAACTTCCATTTGTGTGGATCTGTCATGTTTCTGCTTAGGTTGTCTGCCAGCGTGTTTTCCTTGCCTGGCAGGTACTGTGCTTGAAGTTCGATTTGTAATTCCAGAGCCATGTTCCAAAGAGACATGGCTAGCCTGCATAGGGGATATGAATGGGTTCCTCCCTGTTTGTTTATGTACCACATCACTGTGGTGTTGTCTGTCCTTATCAATAGCTGGCCTGGATGCAGTAGGTCTTTGAAAGCCATAATAGCATTTATTACTGCTAGCATTTCCTTTTGATTGATGTGTAGGTGCTTTTCTTTTTGGGACCATTTGCCCTGAATGCACCGATCTGTCATGTGCGCCCCCCAGGCGTAGTCCGAGGCGTCTGTTGTGATGACTTGATTTGCTTGAAGCTTGCAGAATGGGAGCCCTGTGTTTCTTTGGCATGCTTGAGCCCACCACAGAAATTCATTTTAAAGACATGGAATCAGTGGTATAATTGTTTCCAAACTGTGGCTGTGCTGAGACCATAGGTTTTTTAGGTACCACTGAAGTTTCCTCATATGCAGCTTTGCACATAGGATTAGCAAGATGCAAGATGCCATGAATCCCAGAGCCTGCAGGATTTTCCTTGCAGTTAGCCTGGTGAAGGTTGCCAGTTTTCTGAAGTATTGAGTTAGTTGCCCTTGTTTCTCTGGCATGAGGTAGGCCATCTGGGTATTTGTATACAAGCTGGCACCCAGGAAAATTATTGTTTGAGAGGGTATTAGCCTTGATTTCTTTTTGTTGACTGTGTATCCCAGAGAATTCAACAACATTATTACAAACGCCAGATGTTTCAGAAGTATGTGCTTGCTGTCTGCTTGGATCAGGCAGTCATTCAAATATGGGTATATTTGTATCCCTTGAAGTCTGCAGTTAGCAATTACTGATGCCAGGCATTTCGTGAACACTCTGGGCGCAGTAGATAAGCCAAAGGGCAATGCAGAGAATTGATAATGGGTTGAACCTGCAAGAAATCTCAGGTATCTTCTGCAATCTTGCCTGATTGGGACATGCAGGTATACTTCCTTGAGGTCCAATGTTAACAGCCAAGACTCCTTGCCCAGCATGGGAAGAAGCTGCTGTAATGTGAGCATCTTGAATTTTGGCACGAGTAAAAACGTGTTTAGGATGGATAGGTCCAAAATAGGTCTCCAATCTTTGCCCTTCCTTGGTACCAGGAATAGTCTGGAATAAAAACCTTGACCCTGTTCTTGTGCAGGTACCGCTTGAATAGCTTTCATGTCCATGAGATCTGAAATTTGTTTTTGTGCCTCTGCCCTTTGATTGTGTGGAAGGTTTGGCATGCCTCTCATTTTTGGAAGGGTGTGAAAGTGGAATCTGTAGCCTCTGTCTATAATGTCCAGGATCCATTTGTCTTTTGTGACAATATGCCAATTTTTCGAAAATAATGCCAGTTTTCTGCCTAAAGGTGCTGCCATTTGAGCCTTGCTTGGCATGCAAAGGGGAAAGTCATTGGTTCTGCTTTCTGAATGGCTGTGAACTATCCTCACCACCTCTTTGTGTAGGTGCTTGCCATTGTCTGCCTCTAAATGATCCTTGAGATTGCCCTCTACCCCTCGGGTGCCTGTATCTACCTCTTTGGGGTCTGTCCGTGGCTGGAAAGGACCAATTTTTTGAAGGCCAATTTCTACTGAAACGTGGAGGTTGTACCTGTAGGAAATCTTTCACTGTTTGCATTGATTTTGCCTTTTCCTCCATTTTCTTTAATACCTCCTCAGCTTTAATACCAAACAATACATCTTTTTGAAGAGGTGCATCTAGTAATTTAGCTTTGACATGATCTGGTAAGGTTTGCTCTTTGAGCCAAGCATGTCTACGTATGACTGATCCTGTAACAGCAGCTCTACATGAGGCCTCTAAAGCATCAAAACCACATTGCAAGGTAGGTTTACCCACTTGCTCTGCACTATGTAACAAATCCTGCAACTCCTTCAAGTCTAGTTGTTCAGGTTGTGACATTTTGCTTTTCAACTGTGATAACAGAAACTGTTGGTACTTTAACATATGGAACTGACAGTTTAATGCCCTCATGGTTAAGGTGGCCGAGGTGTATACCTTTTCCCCCCACCTTTCTAAAGCTCTGGAGTCTCTCTCTGAAGGTAATGGATTTTTAGCAGTGGAGGCCTTAATTCCCTTGGGACCCTGTGAAATAGTTTCTGGGTCAGCCGCATGGCTTTTGTATAGGAATTGGTGTGAATCAGGAACCCGGTAATACCGGTCAGGCTTGACTGGAGCTAGAGGTAAGGAATCTGGGTTAAGGCTGGCCTCCGAATACACATCATCTAGTATGCCTAAGACAGGAGGTATAGCCAGAGGCCTGTGCTGAGGGAGCAAGAGGAAATCCCTAAGCCTTTTCTTGGAGTCTGAGTACTCTTGGCCTTCCCAGTGGAAGTGTTCCCTCAAGGTATGTAAGGTTTCCCCAAAAGAGTAATCCTCAGGACGCGGGGACAGAGGGAATGGACTCCTCTGCATCAGAATCTTCAAAAGGGGAGTATGAATGTTCCTGGTCTTCAGAATGTTCTGAAGTAATGGAGGCCTGGTCCGAGGAAGGGTATTCTTCCTCCACTCTGGGCCTTTTGTCCGAGGGGGGTTGAGAACCCCTGATAAGAGTAATCAAATCCTCAGCCATTTTGAGCATCTGCTTTTTAGGCATGGGGCCTTGAGAGGGGCCCTGTGGAGCTTGTCTTTTAGTATGCATGGCTGCTTTAGACTTAGTGAAAGCCTTGATGGAAAATGAAGAAGAAGGCCTGAAGACACCTTGAGAGGTGGCAGGCCTGTCTAAACTCTGAGTTTCTCCACCAAGAGTGGCTTCGGTATCTGTGTGTGGGCCGAAGAGCCTGCAACCTCGGGCACAGAAGACACCACCAATGAAGTGTCATCGGTAGTCAGGGGCTGCGTAGGCGCCTCGCTGAGAACCGGAGCACCTGTAGTCGGCTTTAGCGTGGTGTCGGTAGAAGTCGCGGACCTCGTATATCTGTCCTTATCTTTGCGTCTTTTACTCAAAACTGGAGTCGGAGTATCCGACGACATAATGTAATTAAACTTTTTGCCAAAATAGTGTTGGGTGAGCTCCGTCCGACGCTTAACAGTGCGTCTGTTGAATGTAGCACAAAAATGACAAGCCGAGACGTCGTGGTCTGGACCTAAGCAAGGAATGCAGAGGGAATGAAAATCCTTATGCGGTATTTGCTTCCCACATGAAATGCAATTATTAACTTTGCTGACATCGGTCTGAGGCAAGAAAAGTTTCTCCAACGGGGTACTTAGCTTTCAAGAAGACTTCAGTTGAAAAATATTCGTAATCTCAGGAGCTGGCCGACCGGCACTTGCGAACTGCTTCTGCTTCGGGCACCGCGCGGCAAGAAAGACTGAAGAAAATGGCGTCGGCTGGTTCTTTTATACCCGTGTCGCACTGACGTCAGGGAAGAAGCGACGACATCTGACGCCGGACCTAGACTTTGGAATTCGGCCAACCGAGGACCCATCTGACGGCAGGAAAACCTATCTGTTATGACTGCAGCTGTATGCACGATGAACATCAGCTTTTCCTGACTGTCTGCCTGAATCAGGCAATCGTCTAAGTAGGGGTAAATTTTAATATTTCTTTGTCTGCAAAAAGCAATGGTTGGAGCCAGGCATTTTGTGAAAACCCTGGGAGCAGTGGATAAGCCAAAGGGAAGCACAGAGAAAGTACAGTTGTGTACACTTACCATAAATGTAGATGTTAGAGTGTATTCACTGTTGCAGTCATTACATTTGGGTAATCTGCTGGCAGGTTGCCCTCAGTCGGCCTGAATATCAAAGTCTTGGGTCCTGTGTCGGTTGCGGTCTCCTCTTCCATGACATCAGGGGTATAAAACGTGCAGCCGATGCCATTTTATTCAGTTTTTCTTGCCCCAGATGTCAGGTGCCCCCCAAATGGGGAGCAAAAAAAATATATATGTATATTAATAAACAGTAATATATATGTAAATGCACTTTTAGCAACATAAACTTTACCTTCATCTAACAGCAAATACACCACAAAGGCTTTAGAATATAATGAAGGATAGAGAAGTTCTAGAAAAAAAGGGGGGTGGCAGGTGGGTAACCCGGACTGCAACAGTGAATACACTCTAACATCTACATTTATGGTAAGTGTACACAACTGTACTATGTTCTTCGTGTTTCACTGTTGCAGTCATTACATTTGGGTAGAATCCCAAAGCTATGGATGGGAGGATGGAACTAAATAGCATTAGGAGCGGCTATAAGGCCCTACAGGACTGCAGTGGCAAAGCCTGCCCTGGACTTAGAGAAAAGAAGCAAATGATGCTTTGTAAAAGTATGAACAGAGCTCCAAGTAGCAGCTTCTAGAATGTCTTTGGTTGGAAATCCTCTGAGAAAGGCTGCTGAAGTAGAGGCAGCCCTGGTGGAATGTGACCCGATTCCCTTGGGCACAGAAACGAATGCAGTGGCTTATCCACTTAGAAATAGTTTGCTTTGATATAGCCTTCCCCTCTGATGCTGCAGCAAATGCCACCAGTCGTTGCTCAGACTTTCTTAGAGATTTGGTCCTGTTTAAGTAGAATCTTAGTTGTTTGTGTACGTCTAATGAATGCAGAATCTGCTCCCCCTTGTTCTGCGGATTTGGGGAAAATAGTGAATAGTTTGGTTAAGAGCCACACTGGATACCACCTTAGGAATAAAGGAAGGATTGGTACTGAGGGACACCCTGTCCAGGTAAAAAATAATAAAAGGCTCCACAGCCATGAGGGCCTGTAGTTCTGAAATCCTTCTTGCTGAAGTGATTGCCAAAAGAAAAGCTGTTTTCCAAGATAAAAACTTTATATCTGCAGTAGCTGCTGGTTCAAAAGGAGGCAGGGTGAGTTTTTCCAGCACAAAATTGAGGTCCTATGCAGGAGTTGGTGATTTTCTAGGAGGCCTTAAATTTTTGGCCCCTGTAAGATACTGTTTTAGCAGAGGATGAGAAAAGATGGGAGGGTCCGTGTTGTAATGAGCCGAGATGGTAGAGGCATGGATTTTTATTGAAGAAAAAGATAGGCCCTTGTCAAGCATCTCACTCAAGTATTGTAAAATATGAGGAATATTTGGTTTTGTTGTGTCCATTCCTTGTGCTTGGTTCCAAGCACAGAATCTCTTCCATTTATCAGCACAAGATTTTCTAGTACTAGGCCTTCTGGCTTCCAAAATGACATCTATCACAGATTAACTGAGAGGTGTTGTTTGAATAATTACATGATCAGCCATGCTGCCAGGTTCAGAGTTTGGAGCCGAGTGTGCAGAATTTAATTGTTCTGCTGAGACAGTACATGAGGTATTTGAGGCAAGTACCAAGGAAGAAGTTGAGACATATTCCTTAGAATTGGGTACCAGTGTTGGCGAGGCCAGTCTGGAGCAATTAGCATAATTTTTGGTTTTTCCTGTCTGACCTTTAGTAAGACCTTGGGGAGAAGAGGCAGAGGAGGAAAGGCGTAGACTGATAGTTTTTTCTAACTGAAGGATAGGACATCCACTTTCCATGCTTGTCTGTGATAAGCCTTTGTGCAGAATTTGTCCAGTTGATAATTTTGGGGAGAGGCAAATAGATCTATGTCTGGGCTCCCCCATTTCTGTGATACCATGCTGAAGACTTGTGGGTCCAGTTTCCACTCATGAGGGTTCATAAGGTTTCTGCTTAGGTCTGCCAAGAGTATTTCGTTTTCATGGCAGGAATTAAGCTTGAAGATGTACTTGGTAGGTCAAGGCTGTGTCCCACAATGCCATGGCTAGTCTGCAAAGGGGGTAGGAATGTGTACTCCTCTGCGTGTTTATGTACCACATAACCGTGGTGTTGTCCGTCTTTATCAGTAGTTGTCCTGGATGAAGTAAGTCCTTGAAGGCTGTCAGGGTATTCTGAACAGCCAGCATCTCTTTCTGGTTGATATGCAGATGCATTTGTTTTGGAGTCCACATGCCCTGAATGCATCTCCTTGCCAGGTGGGATCCCAAGCATAGTCTGATGCATCTGTAGTTAGGGTTTGGGTAGCAGGGGGTAGAGTGAATGACTGTCCCTTGTTTTGGTGACATGTCTCTGCCCACCAAAGAAACTCCTGTTGTAGGCAGGGAATGAGAGGAATCATTGTTTCCAGACTGTGACATTGTTGACTCCATAAACTTTTTAGATAGCATTGAAGTTTCCTCATATTCAGTCTTGCATATGGAATTAGTAGAATGCAGGATGCCATGAACCCCAAAGCCTGCAGAATTTGTCTTGCAGATAACTGGGTTTTTGTTGCCATCTGTTTGAAGTATATAGTCAGTTGCCTTTGCTTCTCTGGCGTAAGGTAAGACATCTGGGCAGTTGTATTCAAGCTTGCACCCAGGAATGTAATTTTTTGAGAGGGTACTAGTTGTGATTTATTTTCGTTTATTGTGTACCTTAGGCATGTTAGAAGCCTTTTTACAAATGCCAGATGTTGAAGAAGAATGTCCTTGTTTTCTGCTTGAATGAGACAGTTGTCCAAGTAAGGACAGATTTGTATGTTTCTTTGTCTGCAAAGTGCCAGGCACTTTGTAAAGACCCTGGGTGCAGTAGATAAGCCAAAGGGCAGTGCAGAGAATTGGTAATGCATAAAACCTGCCTTGAAGCGGACATATTTTCTGCATGATTCCCTTATTGGGATATGCAGGTATGCCTCTTTTAAGTCTAGAGTCACTAACCAAGCTTTCTTGCCCAGCATGGGCAATAGCTGTTGTAAAGTCAGCATTTTGAAATGTCCAAGAACATGTTCAAAATCAATAAGTCCAGTATTGGACGCCAGGCATTGTCTTTTCTGGGTACCAGGAACAGTCTTGAATAAAAACCTTGTCCTTTTTCCTGTTCTGGTGCTGGTTGAATAGCCCCCATATCCATGAGGGACATAACTTGTTTCTGAGCCTCTGCCCATTGATTTTGTGGCAGATATGGCCAACCATTTGGAATTGGAAAAGTATGGAAATTAAATCTGTACCCCTGGGATACTATGTTTAACACCCACTTGTCCTGGGTAATTAACTGCCAATTTTGAGCATGAAGTGCTAATTTCCCCCCCAAGGGGGCTGCCAAAAGATAAGTGCTTGGTGATGGAAGAGGGAAGTCACTGAGACTGCTTACTGTAGGGTTGTGCTTTGTTTCCCCCAGATTTGGGGGTAGAGGCACCCCATTGCTTTGACCTGTAAGAACCCTGTGATTGGTATTGGTATCTAGAGCCTTTTGAATGCCTGGATTTGCCTTGAGAGGCTGTGCTGGACACAGGAAAGGACCAATTTTTAGTAGGCCAGTGCCTACATAATCTGGGTGGCTGCACTTGTAAGAAATCTTTTACAGTTTGCATAGATTTAGCTTTGTCTTCCATTTTCTTTAAAACCTCTTCTGCCTTATTACCAAACAAAGTATCATGCTGTAAAGGTGCATCCAGCAATTTAGCTTTAACATGATCAGGCAGATTTTACTCCTTGAGCCAGGCATGCCTTCTAATCACAGATCCAGTAACTGCGGCCCTGCAAGAGGCCTCCAAGGAATCAAAACCAAATTGCAAAGTATGCTTTCCAACCTGTTCTGCTGCATGCAATAATTCCCGTAATTCTTTATTTTCCACACAATTAGAAATCAACATAATTTTCTGTTTCAATAGGCCCATAACATGCTGTTGATATTTAAGCATATGAAACTGGCAGTTTAAGGCCTTAATTGCCAAGGTTGCAGACGTATAAACCTTCTTTTCCCATCTATTCAGAGCCCTGGAATCTCTATCAGAGGGGGTAGGATTTTTGGCTGTAGAGGCCTTTACACCCTTGGGACCCTGTGAGATAGTTTCAGGATCAGCAGCAGGATTTTTGAATAGAAATTTGTGGGAGTTAGGAACCCTGTAATATCGGTCTGGCTTACTAGGAGCCAGAGGTAGGGAATCAGGAGTCATGTTTGATTCCAAAAACACATCAAAAATGTGCAATACAGGAGGTGCAGCTAAAGGCCTATGCTGAGGAAGAAGAAGGAAATCCCTAAACCTCTTTGTTGATTCAGAGAAATCCTGACTCTCCCAATGAAAATGTTCCCTTAAAGTATGCAAGGTTTCTCCAAAAGAATAATCCTCAGGAGGAGATGCAGAAGGAATGGAGTCTTCTGCATCTGAATCCTCATAGGGTGGTATAGAAAATTCCTGATCAGAAGATACAGAAACTTGATCTGAAGATTCATAATCAGAGTCTTTCCTAGGCCTCTTAACAGGGGGGGGGGGGGGGGGGCCTGATCAAGGTAATTAAGTCATCAGCCATTTTGATCATCTGTTTTTTAGGCATAGCGGCCTGAGCACGTGGCTCATGCATCGGTTTTTTAGACTTAGTTGTTGATTTTGTTTTTGAAGCTGGCGTTGGTTTTATATAAAAATGTTGAGGCCTGAAAACACTCCCAGAAGCTGGTGCCTGCTCAGTGGCTCTGGACCTATCCGAGGGAGAGACATCCGCGGGTTCAATACTCTGAGAATCTCGCGGCATACCGGACTCCACATGGGTCTCGGTAGAGGCCTGCGACTCAAAAGTTGCGGGTATCAGGGGCTGCGAAAGCGCCTCAATGAGTACCGGTGAACCGGCGACTGGCTTAGGAGAAGCTTCGTCATCGGTTTTGGACCTCGACGGTTTGTCTCTGTCTTTTTCTTTGCGTTTTTTGTGTACTCCGGTAGTCGGACTGCTATCCAACGACATTTCAGGGTAACTAAATCTGGATCCAAAATATTTTGAGGCAAAAATATACCGACGCTTAATAGTGCATTGCTTAAATCTAGCACAAAGCCAACAGCAAGGCATGTTATGATCTGGGCCTAGGCAAGGAATACAGTATAAATGAAAATCCTTATGAGATATTTGCTTCCCACAAGTAATGCAATTGTTAACTTTTACTGACATCGGTAAGGAGCAAGAAAAAGTTTCCCCAACGGGGTACTTAGCTTTAATTGAAGACTTCGGTTCTGAAACTCGAATGCGAAAATTTCAGGAGTCGGCCGACTGGCACTTGCGAACTGCTTCAGCTTCGGGCACCGCACGGCAAGAAAGACTGAATAAAATGCTGTCGGCTGCATGTTTTATACCCCTGACGTCATGGAAGAGGAGACAGCAACCGACGCAGGACCCAAGACTTTGATATTCAGGCCGACTGAGGGCAACCTGCCAGCAGATTACCCAAATGTAATGACTGCAACAGTGAAACACGAAGAACATCTGAAAGTGCATACATCCCTGCCCTGAAACATAGATATTTTCTGCAAGATTCCCTGATTGGGATGTGTAGGTAGGCCTCTTTTAGGTCTAGGATGGCTAACCAAGCATCCTTGGAAAGCATAGGAAGAAGCTGCTGGAGGGTGAGCGTTTTGAATTTTATTATCACCAGAAAGGTGTTTAGAATGGACAGATCACAGATTTGGTATTGGGCGCCCTCTTTTCTGGGTACCAGGAGAGTCTGGAATAGAAATCTTTGCCTATCTGGTCTGCAGGAACATGCTGTATAGCCCTCATGGAGAGTAGGGAAAGGACTTGCTTTTTAGCCTCTGACCACTGGTTTGGAAGAAGATCTGGGAACCCTTTTGGGGGTTAGCAGAGTGTGGAAATAAAATGTGTATCCCTGGGACACTATGTTGAGGACCCATTGATCGTTGGTAATAAAGGCCCAGTTGTTTGATGGAAGGAGAGTTTTCCTCCTAGGGGCACAAGCAAGTGGGCAGAGGTAAGGGGTGGAGGTGTACAGTCACTGTGAGTTCTTACCATAAGGGGGTGGCTAAGTACTCCCTGTTTTTGAAGAGGAGGAACTCCATTGCTCAGATCTCTGCATTCCCTGGGACTGCTATCTGGGGGGTCTGCTTCCCCTGGATCTGAGCTGAGCTGGCCTGGAGGGGGCCAGAAAGGACCAGTGCTTGGAGGAGCAATGCCTACTGAACCTCGGAGGCTGGACCTATAAAAAAGCCTTTAACTGTCTTCATAGATTTAGCTTTTTCTTCCATCCTTTTTAACACTTCTTCTGCCTTGGTGCCAAATAAATTGTCTTTGTTCAATGGTGCGTCTAATAATTTTAATTTGACATGGTCTGGCAAGGTCTGTTCCTTAAGCCAAGCATGCCTTCTAAGGACAGAATCAGTGACTGCTGCCCTGCAAGATGCTTCTAGGGCGTCAAAGCCATATTGCAAGGTGTGCTTAGTAAGTTGGCTTACAGAATGCATAAGCTCTTGTAATTCTTTATTTTCTGCACAAGCAGGAAAGGAAGATATTTTTTGTTTGAGGAGTTCCATGGTATGCTGCTAATACTTCAGCATGTGGAACTGACAATTTAGTGCTCTAATAGCAAGATTTGCAGAGGTGTATACTTTTTTATTCCATCTGTCTAAAGCTCAGGAATCCCTGTCTGCGGGGGTGGGATTCTTAGCTGAGGGTGCTTTAATTCCTTTAGGTCCTTGGGTGATGCCCTCTGGGTAAGCAGTAGGATTTTTAAAAAAGGAATTTGTAAGAGTCAGGGACTCTGTAGTACCTGTCAGGTTTCCTCGGAGCAGGAGGAAGGGTGTCAGGAGTCAAACTGGACTCCATAAAGACATCATCCAGAACATCCAGGACAGGAGGAATGGCTAAAGGGCTGTGCTGTGGTAAATCTAAGAATTACCGGAGTCTTTTTTTTTTTTTTTTTTTTTTACTTAAGATAGTCCTGACATTCCCATTGGAAATACTCCCTTAAAGTATGCAGGGTTTCACCAAATGAAAAATCCTCAGGAGGAGAGGCAGAAGGAATGGATTCCTCTGCATCAGAATCCTCATAAGCAGAAAGGGGGTTGCATGTCTTCATATTCAGAAACCTCAGAGTCATCAGACTCCTGTCCAGATAAAACTATCGGGGACAAGTCTCCTTCTTTTGGAAGGGATAGTCTGGCTTCCCCTAATAAGCATAATAAGGTCTTCTACCATTTTAAGCATTTGAGATTGAGGCATGGAAGCAGGTGCCTGAGCTTGGGTCGGTTTTTTAGGTGTAGTGCGTACCCTGGGCCTTAGAAACTCGGTAGTTTTAGAAAGAACTGAAGATGTGAAGTCAGTTTGTGTCGAGTATCAGTAGTGCAAAGAACTTCCTCGGAAGCCAGTGCCTGCTCAGCAGCTCTGGACCCAACCAAGGTAGAGACATCCGCAGGATCCTTAGTCGAAGAAAAGTCTCACTGCATTCTGGACTCCGAATGGGTCTTGGTAGCAGCCTGCGAATCCACAGAAGTGGGCATCAGGGGCTGCGAAAGCACCTCACTGATGACTGGCTTAACGGAAGCATCGTCTGCAGTTTTGGACCTGTGTGGTCTGTCTCTGTCTTTATCCTTATGTTTTTTCGGAAGACGGGTAGTCAGATGGCTTACTGAAGCCCTATTGGAATATGTGGACTGAGAGCAAAACTATTTAGCTACAATAAGGACCCGACGACATATAGTTCTGGAGCTGAACAAAGCACAAAAGCGACAGCGAGGGATGTTGTGGTCTGGGCCTAAACAGGTGACGCAGTAAGAATGCAAGTCTTGGTGTGGTATTTGCTTTCCACAGGAGAGACAATTGTTAACTTTTTCTGACATTGGTTACAGCAAGAAAAAAGGATCCCCAACGGGGTACTTAGCTTTAGAAGACTTCAACTTCAATTCGAAAATGAAAACTCAGGTAGCGGCCAACCGGCACTCGTGCAAACTGCTTCTGGCTCCTCGGCAAGAAAGACTGATGTAATGGCGTCGGCTGCCTGATTTTATACCACTGACTACCTGACGTCAGTCCTGGAGCGACAGCATCCAACGCAGAAATACTAAGCCTCTGGTATTTGGGCTGACTGAAGGCTACCCCTGGCAGGATAACCCAAGTGTGATGACTGCAACTGTTAAACATGAAGAACATCATGGCTGTGTCCTCCTGTGACATGGACTTTGGGGGAGACTCAGCCAGTTCCTTAACCAGGTCGCGCCATAGTCTAGTAATGAGGGCCAAATATTTCAGTGCCCTGATAGAAAAGGTCGCTGACAAATAAGCCTTCTTCCCCTAGGCAGCCCATCATCCTAGACTCACAGTCAGGGGGATGGACCAAGGAACTCTCCTGGGCTAGTTCCTTTTTGGTGGCGGCTGCTACCACCATAACGTCTAAAGGGGACCCTTTATTCCATGCTGGTCTGTCTGTAGGGGGGGTTCAAAATTTTGTCTGGGCATTTAGGGATTGGTTCCACAGTGTCAGACTCCTTCCAGGCCCACGAGGTGACCAAGTCCACAAAGGGATCTATGGGAGGGGACACCCAGGAAGTAGACGGGACCATGCCGAAAGCTTCGAGGAACATGGATTCATCAGAGGAAGGTTTTGGGGCGGACCAACCTTCCCGCTGGCGTAAGATTTCCATGATATCTCCAAAGAAGACATCCTCAGGAGGTGATCTGGGGGAACCTTCCCCGTCATCCAAATCCATGTCCTCAGTGAGGGACTCGGGGGAGTCCAAGTGCCTCCTTTTGCACGTATGCTTGCGAGGTACCTCTCCGGTGGGGCTTTCCGGAGGGAACTCACAAACCACTTGTTACTCAAGGGGAACCGCCTGGGGTTCCTCAGGCACAGGCTGTCCCTCTGGTAAAATGATGGGTATTCACACACAAAGCAGAACGAGTCACGGCGGAGTCCGAAGATATAGTCAGGGGCCTCGATCCATTGGAGAAAACCCTTTCTACAACAATCGCCTAGGAAGAGCGAGATTCCTGGGACACCAGTAAGGGAACCGCTCTCCCTGGATCGGACGCGAGAATCGGAGCCGGGCCCAAAGTAGACAGAGTTCCAAGGGGGGGGAACTTGACCCAACAACGTCGGAGCCGATGGAAAAAATTCCACCCCATCAGGTCCAACACCCAGGCTCCATCTCAGAGAGCTACTCGGATCCAAAATGGTCGGATCCGACACACTCCAGGCAGCTGCCGGCGTCGAGGAGACACGTACCATCAGTGCCAACCCCCTGACTAGGGCCATCCTCGGATCCATGTACTCCGAAGTTGGGGGTCGGATTGGAGAAGGAGATATTGGTGTAAAGAAGGGAAGTGAGTTCCCCCTCCTGAGGGAGAGGGGGCTGGCAAGACTCCCATCTGAATTTGTGTGCGAACAAACCTCTGCATCATTTTATCCATGTCGAATTCAGAGAGGCTGCGGGTGGACCACGACGAAGCCATGGACTTTGACCTGGCGGGTCGAGGAACCCAGGCACTAGAAGATGGTCGGGGTTCTGCCAGCTCCGGAGAAAATCTAGGAGATCGGAGTCAAGGGAGTCACGGTGTCTAGACTGACTTTTAGCAGGAGGTCCTGACGGAGCTGAAAGGAACCTACACTAATAAATACACACACTCAAAAAACGCTAATAAAGACAGAAAACCCTACTCACAACTTGGAGCTTAGAGTCACGATGCTTAGGCTAGCCGCAGAAAATGAGATCTGAGGAATGTTAGGTAGTGGTGGTGTATTATGGGTAAGGGGAGGAGCTCAGAGCAGATGCTAGTGAAGTTGCCGTCTCGGATCCGATATGGATCTGGTACCCACAGGTTGAAGATCAAATGAAGTAAACTTCTTCAGCTCAGAATTTTTCCAACCATCTGTTTTAAAAGGAGATGAACAGATCTGTTTGAGGTGTTCCCGACATCTGGACCAGATTCTGAAATACCACCGCCTTGAGTTGCTACTCATGCAGGTCTGCTTAGGATCTGCTTAGCCTGTCAGCCACAATGTTTTGCTCTGACAGATGAATGATGCCTGAAGTGTAAGAGAAAGCTGTAAAGCCGTCTCCCAAGCCATCACTGCCAACCAGCACAGACAGTATGACCTTGCGCCAATTAGTCTGCTGAGTTATCACATCACTGCGGTGTGATCCATAACCACAGGAAGAGGAGTTGCAGTCCATACGTGGTAAAGAACTTTCAAGGCATGGATCACCACCAACATTTCTTTGATATGCTTCTGTACATCTTTGGGCCTCCGGGTTCCTTGTACTTGCACTCCCATTGACTCAGCTCCCCATGCGAAGTGTGATGAATCTGTCTGGACAGACAGCACTAGAACAGGTGTTAAGAAGAGAAATAATGGACTGATAACTCAACTGTGCTCGCCACCACTGTAACTCGTCAATGAGGGGAAACTGGCAACTGCGATTCCAGAGAATGTAGGTGCTGGGTCCAACAATTTCGTACAGATCACTGAACTTTCCTCATTTGGAGATGGAACAGTTGTATCATGAGACTCGTACAGACCATCAGTCCTAGAATTTTAGGAAATCTCTTGTCATGGCAACATTCCTCCTGCAGAATTTTTCAATCATCATCTGGTAGGACAGGACCTTGCCTTTGGGAAGAAAGGCTGTTCTTTTGTTGGTGTCAATTAAGCACCACAGGAAGACAAGTCTTTGCAAAGCTGTCAAGTACGACTTCAGAAGGTTCAACTTGAACCCTAGCTGGGATACTAGTGGTTCTAAACACCTGGATGCAGACTCTACACATATCAGCAAGCTAAGTAAGGAAAAATGTAAATGACAAGAGTCTGGCAGTAGGCCACTACCTGAGTATGGCATTTGGTAAACACTTCATGTGCAGTCGCTAGCCCAAAGTGCAATGTAGAGAGCTGATAATACGAACCAGACACAGCAAATCTCAGATATCTCCTGAAGCAGGGTGGAACGGGGATATGATGATATGCATCTTTCAAGTCCAGGGTCACCATGAAGCACTGGCCCTGCAAAAGAAGAAGCACTGTCTGCAAGGTGAGCATCTTGCTCCAAGAAAAAAGTATTCAGAAAAGATTAGTAGAACACTAATCACCAAGACTGCTCTTTTTTGGGGGGGAGGACCAGGAAGACTCTGGAAAAGAAACCTTTCATTCTCTTCGATGGAAGGACCAGCAATATGACCTCTGCATCCAGCATTTCTTTGCGGGAATAACAAAGCGTGGTCTGGCCGGTGAGGGGGAATCCCTCTCAACTAACACTGGCAGATTTTTCTTCCACTGCAACCTGCAATTCCTACCAATGATGTTGAAAACCCATTTTTTGGAAACCACTGCTGGCCAGACAGTGTTATTTACAGCAAACTTTTCCACCTGGAGAAGAACTTGGAAATGACTAGAGCAGAGCCTCAGCATAGTCACAGGTTAGAAGTGTGTGTGGGGGGGTATCCTTTGTTGGAAATGAACCCCCTCTTCTTAGGTTTCACAGAATTCTCATCCTGCCATTTACTTTTGGTGCCCTCTTTTTTGTTTGGCTGGGACTTCTGTTTGTTGGGCCACTGAAAATTATCCTGCTTATTGTGGGGAAACTTGGGGGTATGGAAGATTTTAGACATCCCTTGCATCAGTTTACCTCGTCGCCCCAGTGTTTTATCATCCAATTAATTGTTGTACCAAATACACAATAAGAATCAAATGGAGCATTCATAATTTCATATTTTAACTCACCAGAAATGTTTAAGCTGTGCAACCAAGCATGCTTACTTATCACTACTAATGTCACTGCAGTTCTAGAACACAGTATCGGCCCCCTCCAAGACACTCTTTAAACACTTGAGAAAACACTGGGAACAATCTCTCTCACATAGCACTTCGCTCAGCAAGTAATGAAGCAGCAAACTCATCTAAACTATACACATACCTCAACACAACTTCCACATAAATTTGAAAGCTACCATGCTGGATTATGCAAGCTTCTTTCCCTGTGATTCTAGCTATTTGCTTAGTTTATAATGAAGTAGATTTGATGAAGACATGGCCTTTGCATTCACAAAGGTCACTGGGGACATAGATGAGGGGGCCCTGAAGGCCAGTCATGGACAAGCACACCCTGAATTTCTTAAACACTTTTTTTTGGCAGAGGCTCATTCAGCACAGGAGAACTGCAAGCATTCTTAAAAACATCTTCCAACACTGGGATCAGTGGAGGAAAGGCTGCCATGCCTGAGGCCTCATCCTCCTAAAGATCATATACTCTCTGCTGATCTCAGGGAACAACTGATGACTGCACCCAACTGAATTCATCCCTAAATCTTGCCAGCATTTGGGAAAAAGAAAAAAAGAAGTTATGTACTCACATTAATGTTCCATCTGTGTTGTCCAATTCTTCCTCAACCTGTGGGTTCGGACCTGACCCTCGGATCTGACTCGGCCACTTTCTCTAGCCCTAGGATCCGATTCTTGAGCTCCTCCCCTAACCCATAATGCCCCATTCCCCTAGATTACCTCAGATTGAGTTTGCTAACATAACTATAGCATATAAGCTTTGAAATACAGATATAGAATATCTGATAAAAAGTGATATTAGTAGTTCAGGAGCTCAAACAGGAATTGTTCTTCCTACAGACATAGCTGGCAGGTCTTTCACAGTTATGGAAAGGGGGGATGGGGTGGGAAGGTTGAGGAAGAATGAAAATGGACAACACACATGGAACGTTGTGGTAAGTACATAAATCATTTATGTGATGCTGTCATTTTCATTCGTTCCTCAACCTGTTGGACATGGTCTCCAGTTACAATAACCTCGGGTGGCCCTCATGGAAAGATATCCTGAAGCACTGTGGAACCAAAGGCAGCTCTACTTTTGGAGATGATATCCAATTTGTAACGTGCAATAAAGGTATGAGAGTTAGACCATCTTGCAGTTGCACAAATGTCATCAATTGAAAGTCTGGACCGGAAGGCTTAAGAAGTAGACATTAACCTAGTAGAATGAGCTTTCATATTCTTAGGTAATGGGACACCTTTATAAGCATACAAGTGGGAGATGCAATCTGTTACCTGTTTGGCTAGAGTGACCTTGGAAACCGGACTTCCCTTTTAAGATTTGAAAAGGAGACAAACAGTTGCTCAGATTTTCTGAAAGATTTTTGTCCTAACAAGGTAAAAACGCAACTGTTTATGAATGTTTAGCAGATGCAGGGTATATTCACCTTTATTTTGGAAATTGGGGAAAAATACAGGCAGGTTTATAACCTGATTGATATTGTTTTCTGATGCAGCTTTGAATAAAAAGGAAGGATATGTATGCAAGGTTACTCTGTCTTTATGAAAAATCAAATATGGGGATTTAGATGACAAAGCCTGTAATTCAGATACCCTTCTAGCTGAACTGGTAGCTAGTAGGAATGCAGTTTTCCAGGAAAGGTATTTCAAGTCTACTTTGGCTGCAAGTTCGGGGGGGGGGGGGGTTGGGGGTTGGACAAGAGCTTGAAAGATCAGGGTTAAATCCAGAGGAGGAGTTGGGTCCTTTACAGGAGGTGGAAGTAGAAAGGTGCCCCTGAGGAAGGCATTGCACAATTTAGAAGAAGCAAGAGATGATGAGTTTTCTCCAATGTGATAGTTATAGATGGCTGCCAGCTGCACCATAACAGCAGAAAAACTTGCCCAGTCTTGGAAGACTGAAGCAAGAAACTCAAGGACTGCAGGAACAGGAGCTGTAAAGGGCGCCAAATGTTTCCACTGAGCCCAAACAGAGAATCTCTTCCATTTACTCTTGCAGATTTTTCTGGTGGAAGCTGTGTGTGAAGATATCAAAATCTTCTGAACCAGGGAAGGAAGCCTAGTAATTCTAGCCATCATCAGAAGTGAAGAAACCATGTGGTTAGTTTTCATTCTTGGGAGATCTGGGTAAATCTGCTCTGATGGATGGAACAGGAGATCGGAATTTGGCTCAAGTGTCCACAGAGGGCATATTAAGTAAGACCAAAGGAAGGGGAACCAGACTTGTCGAGGCCAAAAGGGAGCAATAATGATCACTTTGCTCTTTAACCTCTATTTTCTGAAGAAACTTGGGCATGAGGGGGAGAGGAGGATAAGCATAAAGAAAACCAGAGGTCCATGCATGGACTAGAGCATCTCTCTGTGAATGCCCGTGAGGTGGGATCATGGCAAACAACCTGCTGCATTTGTTGCTTAAAGGAGATGTAAAGTGATCGCAGTAGGGTTGACCACATTTGTGGCAAATCATGTTTGCCACTGACCGGTTTAGAGACCACTTGTGAGGCATCAGAATAATCCTGCTGAGCCTTGTCTGCTAGGATGCTGGATTTCCCCGGAATGTGCTTTGAAGTCAGAAAGCGGTTGGAAGACATCGCCCATTGCCAAACCCTCACTCCTTGACACAGGGGGTAAGATCTGGTTCCTCCCTGCTTGCTGATGTACCATACTACTGATATGTTGTCCATCAGTACTGCAATAGTCCCTACAGGGAGAAAGCACTGAAGGACTTGCAATGCTAGAAGCACCACTCATCTCTAGAGCACTGATATGCAAATTGATGTAATGTAAGGCCATGTGCCTTGGACTGTCCGACCCAGGTAATGCCGCCCCCAGCTGGGAGGCATCCGTGGTTAATTTGACTCGGGGGGGGGGGGGGGGGGACGAGAAATGATAGTCATAGTTCAACTTCTGAGTGGCGCCACCACAGAAGTGAGTCTTTACACACTTTGGACAACCTGATAGGCTGGTTCAGTGTTTGTGTAAGTGTAAGGACCATTGGCCTGCTAGGGTCCACTGAAGTATTCTCGTGTGTAAGTGTGTTGTTGGAATCAAAGTTATCCTGGCAGCCATTGAACCTAATGCTCTGGAGACTAGCTTGCTGGAGGTGTCGGGATAGCCAGAATTTGTCTGATATGCAATCCTAAAGTGGAAATCCTGTCTGGAGGTAGATAAGCTAGACAACTGACTGTGTCCATATTTGCTCCTATAAAGTCTATCACTTGTACAGGTTGTAGGTGGGATTTTTGTATGTTCATTGTGACTCCCAAGGTAGGAGCTAGATGTAGTAGACAGTCTCTGGCTTGTAACAGTAGATTCCTGTGGTTGATGCAGTTAGGAGCCTGTCGTCTAAATGAGGAAACATGCTAAATCCATGTAGTCTCAAGTGAGCTGCTACTACTGCCATGCATTTGGTGAACACCCTGGGGGCTTTGGTGACACCAAAGGAGAGTACTCTGAATTGATAATGACTGGCCCCCAGGCGGAAGTGGAGAAATCTTCTGGAAAGCCTGTTCATCTTGATATGATAGTACGCATCCTGAAGGTTGACTGAGCACATTGAGTTGTCCTTTCGTATCAGTGGCAGAATGGACTGGACTGTGACCATCTGGAACTTCAAACTGTCGACTGATTTGCTTAGGAAAGTTAGGTCCAAAACTGGCCTCAGGTCCCCTGTCTTTTGGGGTACTAAAAGAACCTTGAATAGATTCTGGATTCAATTTGGTCTGGTGGAACCCACTGGATGACTCGTTTTCAAGCAGCTTTGTAATTTGTAATGCCGCTTCCTCGCTCTAATTGGGTGGAACATCGGGGAGATTTTTCCTTGGTTTTGGCATTTGGAAAAATGGAATGGAATATCCTCTGGATATGATCCTTTGCACCCAATGATCGTTTATGATAGCTACCCAGGTCTCTGGGTGCAAGGACGAGTGCCCCCGACTACTTCCAAAGAGGGACAGTCGGGCAACTTCCCAGGACCGCTAGAAAGCTCTGTCCGAGAATGAATCTCAAGATCCCTGATTTTATGGATCCCCTTCTGTGCGTGTGCGGCGTCTACCATTATAATTGTTTCCCCCTCTGCGGAAAAGTCTCCCTGTGATTCCTGAAAAGACCTTGAAACTTTATGAACCACATTTTTTTTACCACCAAGCTAGTCCCTGGAAAAGGATCTTTGTGGGGAAGAAAAATGGATTCAGATGGCAGACAAGGTCTTTCCATCCTTTTCACTATGGGAGGGAGTATCTAACAGTGGGGCCAAACAAAAATAAGCCATCAAAAGGAGCACTGATAAAGGAAGCCTTGAAACGTTCCATGAAATCACAAAGCCGCATCCAGGTGTGTTGTTTTATAGCACTATATTAACCAGCAGCCCTTGAGGTACCCTCTGTGGTATGCAAGATTAACTTCATGGACGCATTAGAGACAGACTGTAGGGCGGCCAACCTGGAGGGAAAAGCTTTCTGTTCCTCTGTGGATACAGACCCTGGGGCAGAGCTAGACAGTTCCTTTATTAAGTCCCTCTGTGGTCTGTTGAAGTGTGCCAGGTAGCTCAGTGATCGCAATGTGAAAGTAGCTGATGCACAGGCCTACTTCCCAAATCTGTCCAAAGCCCTAGACTCCCTGTTAGTGGGATGGGCTGGAGCTCTGCTCTGCTAGTTCCTTCTTGGTGGCTGCCGCAGCAACCAAAACATCTACAGGAATACCCTTTGTGCCCCTTCTGACAGGCAAGATTGCACTAAGGATCTTTTCAGAGCTTTTGGGAATAGGTTCCACAGCATCCAGCTCCTTCCATGCCCTGTGGGAAACAAGATCAATAAGGTCATCCGCAGAGGGGGGACACCCAAGATGTAGATGGGCCAGACCTGAGGGCTTCCAAAAACACTGATTCTTACTGGGTAGGGTTTTGAGCAGTCCATCCACCTTTTTGGTAAAGGATTTCAAAGATGTCTCCAAAGGAGACATCTTCAAGTGGAGACCTTGGGGACCCTTCCACTCATCAAAGTCGATGTCCTCTGATGGATTCTTGGGGGGAAGCCTCCTCCTTTTGCAATGTCTCTTGCGAGGAACCTCCTCGGTGGGATGTCCGGGGAGGTATTGGAAGAGACAGGGGATGGGGGTCCAAGACTGGAATTGCTTGGAAGCTCTTCTGGTTTGACCGTCCTAGAAGAGGTAGACGAGAGGACTCAGGCACAGGATCCAAGACAAGGGAGGGACACGGATCCAAGGACTTGAGAGTCAGTACTCTTTTAGCCACAGAGAGAATCCTCTCCACTACCACGAAGGCAGATAAAACCGGTGACACCGCAAGAAGTTGCACCGTAGTTGAAACTCCCACAGCAGACAACCCCCGAGCCCCACGGACCTCCTGCTCTGAGGGAGGAGTCGGCACAGAGCTGTCAAATGCAGAAGTTCAGAGGGGAAGCAAAGGTTTCGAAAACTTTGGAGTCGAAGTCAACCCTTCGGATGCGACATAGAAGCTTCAGCTTGGACAACTGTCCTCCAACTTGGTCACAGCCGATCAGCTCAGGGAGACTGCTGGAGTCGAATTGACTAGCACTGTCAGATCCGATGTCTTAACTCTTGGGGCCTTCGGATCCAAGGACTCCTAAGCAGTTGGTCAGATCAGAGAAGGAGCAACTGGAATAAATTCTGAGTGGTGGCTCACAGATCCGGTGGGGGGATGGAGCTGGCAAGAACCCTATATGGATTTGTGTCCTGAGAAATTTCCTCATCATTCTGTCAACCTCTGCTTCCGAGAGACTCCAGGAAGACCTGATGGATGAGGAGATGGAAGAATGCCTGGAGGGTCTCCTGGGTGAAGGCTGGTGCCCAGAGGACCGTAGAATCAGAGGAATCTGCTCCGGAGAGATCCTATAAGCCCAAGGCTTGAGGAGGAAATGACAATCCATACGGGATCTGCAGATTTTGGATCCAACATCTTCTGAACCTTCTTGGGGGGGGGGGGGTTCAGATAATAGTAAAGAAGACAACTTATCCGGGGAACACTTTTGGTGTTCCCTGGAGTCCTTAGGCTTTCTGGGGGTTTGAGCCCCTGAAGATTAAGTTTCAACAGAAGGCACAGAAGGAGGAAGGTAGCCCTTGAGAATGAGTTTATTCCTCCTATCACTAATGGCGTATTGGTTAAAACCCAGGCAAATGGAGCAAGGAGACTCCAAGTGCTTTTGGCCCAAGCAATATACACACTCCCTGTGGGCATCAGACTGAGGAATCTTGTGCCCACAGGAAGTGCATTTTTTAAACTCTACAGTTTTTTAGACATAGCTAAACTATAGGAACAAAGGATGAAATAGAGAGGGAAGAAAAACGTAGAAAGAAGATTTACCTACATAGTAACAAGAGTACTTTCGTACAGAAGGCCTAGAAGGCAGACTACCACAACACTAAGCTAGCTAACTAAAGTTTTTTTTTCTGATTAGGGAAATCAGGTGAAAGTGAAATCAAAAGGTGAAGAAAAAATATTAAGAGAAGTAACTGTACTCACTAACCCACCAAGAGGTTGAAGAAGATGCAATTCCGGTAATCCGTCTTGGTAAGTGGGAAACGAAATCTGAGGTAATCTAGGGGAATGGGGCATTGTGGGTAAGGGAGGATCCTAAGGCTAGAGAAAGTGGCCGAGTTGGATCCAAGGGTTGGATCCAAACTCACAAGCGGAGGAATAAATGAAAATGACATCAGATCATCTGTTTGGGTTTCTGAACCTGTTCGTCCTCACAAGAAAATGACTGGTCAAACTCTGACAATTTCAAAACCTCAAATTCCAGTTCCATTTTAAAATCAGGATCTTGAGGTGGCTTGAATGGAGGTAGGAGCACTGGCATTACTGGACGGTGCAGCAGTTGCGTTGTCACCTCACAGCAAGAGGTTCTCCAGTTCGAGTCTCGGCTGGGTTGCCTTCTGTGCAGAGTCTGCATGTCCTGCCTGTTTTCGTGTGGGCTTTCTCCGGTTGCTTCGGTTTCCTCCCACATTACAAAGACATGCGTCTGGAGTGTTTCTTCCTGGGCATCTGCTGAAAACTGTCTTTTGGACTTTCCCAGTAAACAAATGTTAAATAAATAAATTAATAAATACAGCCACCAGCTCAGGTGAAAACACAGTCGGAGACTGTTGTCCTAAATGTGGTGGGTCTTCAGTCTCTTATTTGTATGCACTGCACATGTGGAAGAATCCCGGGGGGACAAGAATCAGCACTGGCAACAGATTCTGTACCCCTGACTTTCCCTGCATGTAGCAGGTGAGTACTCCCTTACCTGGGCCAGACAATGGTACAGCCTTGGAGGACATGTCTGACCCTTGTGTCATGCACAGTTATGGTACTATCACCACACCAGGGGACCTGGAGGCAGAAGAAGGTGAATGGTCTGATAGCCTGTCCAAGGCTACTGAGGAGTCACAAGCTGTAGGCAAAGGCATAATCCTTGATTTACTTGTGTGTTGTTTTTGGTGCACAAAGGGTAGATGGTAGTTTGTGGGGGGGGGGGCACCATCTGAGTTCATCAAGTCAGGGGACAAAAACTAGACAGGGCAATAACAAATAATGGCAGCATTGTCAGCCAGTACAAAAAAACAAATTCCACTATTCTCCCTCTAAATAGCAATTATATGTCTAATTCTGCAGGGGGTATTATTTTGAACACCACACTGAAAAAAATGACAGCAGTTTCAGGAGCAGTTCAAAGCACAAAATATATGCACAAAAGTCCCTCAATTTTTGTAAGAAACGGGCTAGTTTTAGTCTAAATGAATAGATACAATCTAAAACAGTATTAAACAAGAAATAAAGCATAAACTTAAGAAAAAGTCTTGTCAGAAAGGTTTAACATACAAAACGTATCAAAACTGCAATTTAAACAAAAAAGTGCATTTCAAATGAAAAATCATTTAAACTGCTGTAATCCTGCCCAATCATCTCAAGTAATCATAACCCCAAAGAAAAAAAAAACTGCAATGTCAACAAGCTTTCCTGTCAAAATTTCCAAATGAAGCTTTTAATCAACAGAAAAAACAGAGGAGTTCAACTCGTGGCTTTGGAAGCATGAGGTAATGAGAGGAACCATACTAAAACAGCCTTAGTACAGAAACACAGATAAATATTCACAAATGGCCATAAAACACATTTCAATTGTTAAAAGTCCCCAAAAGCCAACAATAAAGGTTACAATCAACAGCTGTAGTCTTACTGCTTGTCAAAGTAAAAACCCAAGAATATACAAAAATTCTAATTAGAAAAAACAGTCAAAGCAGCAGAATACACAATTTAAGCATTGTTAGAAAAAGCAGAGGGAGCAAATACAACCCCCCAAAGGGTTTCTTATCTGAGTTCATCAGCTGAAGAGATGCACCACAGTAAGGAAGGAGCAGTCTTCCAAGAGATCCTTCTGTTACTATGGCACTAGTAAGGCAGTCCCTGTACTGCCAAGTGACTGGTCTTTTACACTCACAGACAGGCTGTGGGAGGGAGTCTGAGCTTTAGTAGCTTGCCAGAGAAGGATAGCAGGACAATATTACTTGAATGCCAATAATGCAGAGTGTCTGCTGAGCATCAACTTGTACGGATTAACTGGACTATATGAAAATTAAATAAAAAACACATAAAGTTATTGCCAAAAGAGGGCTGATTTGTAAACACTGTAAATTATTCTACTTTTGCTTAGATGTGCATATTATTGTAAGGGCATATTAACAACTGCTATTATGTATTAGTGTGGGTAAATGCTGCTCTTGAAAAAAAGAAGTTATGTACTTACACTAACATTCCATGTGTGTTGTCCACCTCGCTTTCATTCTTACTAAGGTTGGGCTCTGATCTGGCTCAGCCTTATGTACAAGCTCAAAGTCTTGCACTAGTTTGTGGCCAAGACCTATCCCATTATGCACGAGGAGAGCTTCCCAGATCTTGTTTGCTGCTATAAAAAGGAATACAAAATAAGGGTAGCTTAATACCTTACAGAGGAATCAAGAAGGTCAGAGATCATTAGCAGCCAACTCTGTCAACTTGGTCTTCCAGGAGCCAAAGGTTGGGGGAAAGGAGGGTGGGATGTAAGAATGAAGGCAAGATGGACAACACACATGGAACATTATGGTGACTGCATAACTTCTTTATGTGTTGTTGTCCTATCTCGCTTTTATTCTTACTAACACTGGGACAGCTTCCCTAGCACCATCTTTCTTGGGTGGTTCAAGGGAGAATATTCTTCAGAACTGTGGAACCAAAGAAGGCCTTGTTCCTGGAGGCCAAATCGACTTTCTAATGAGTGATAAAGGTATGTGGCCTTGTCCATGTTGTTGCAGCACAAATGGTAACAATAGGCAGCCTAGCCCAAAAGGCGGAAGAGGTTGCAATGGCTCTTGTAGAATGACCTTTTACTTTATGGGAAAGTTCCTTGTTGTGTGATTTGTAAATGAAGGTTATACAGTCTGAAAGCCATTTTGAAAGTGTGACTTTAGGAACTGGAGATCCTTGCTTTTAATCTCAAAAGAATACAAAAAGTTGGTCAAATTTTCTGGAGTCCTTTTTCCTATGTAAGTAGAAATGTAAATGTATGTACATCCAGTTGGTGCAACATGTATTCCGCCTTATTTTCATAGTTAGGGAAAAATACCGGTAGTTCTATGGACTGGCTGAAATTAGACTCTGAACATACTTTGGGTAGAAATGAAGGGTTCATTCATAAGGATACTCTGTCTCGGTGGAAAAGCATGTAGGGGGGCTTTACTGACCAGGCTTGCAGCTCTGACACTCTTCTAGCAGAAGTAATTGCTACCAAGAGAATAGTTTTCTATATCAAAAATTTGAGATCGCAAGATAATGCTGGCTCAAACGGTGGAAAAACTAAACGAGACAAGACAAAATTCAAGTCCCATGGTGCTGGAGGGTCTTTAACAGGTAGTCTTAAAAAAGTACCTAGAAGAAAGGCTTTGCATAGTCTGTGGGACATAATATTGAGGCCTGATTCAAACAAATGGAAATTGGACATAGCTGCTAACTGAACCCAAATAGTAGCTGCAACTGCGCCTTCATTGAATAGTTTTGATAAAAGTTCTAGAATGAAAGCTACTAAAGCAAAAAAGGGATTAATGTGATTATTTGAAGCCCATAAAGAAAATGTTTTCCATTTGCTTTTATATATCTTTCTCGCTGAAGCCTTATGAGACGAAATTAGGATATGCTTTACTGAAGGAGAAAGGTTTGAGGGCCTGGCTATAATTGGAATCGGAGCAGCCAAGCTGTCAACTTGAGGGTTTGAAGGCAGGGACGGTGCGCTCCTGATGCATGAGTCAGGAGATCCAGAACTGGGTCAAGAATCCAAGCTCCTCCTGAAGATGAGGCCACAGGAAGGGCAACCAGACTTGACGAGGCCAGTATGGAGCGAAGAGCATTAAGTTTCTTCCTAAGAAATTGGCTTTCTGAAGAACTCTGGGTATCAACAGAAAAGGAGGAAAGGCATAGAGGAGACCTGAGGGCCAATCGTGGACAAGGGCATCCCTTGGTGACTCCCCTGGAGGGGGGATCAGGGCAAAGTAGCGGCTGCATTTGGTATTCATGGATGTGGGAAAAAAAGTCACAGCAAGACTGGCCTAGTTTGTGGAAAATCTCTTCTACCACATCCTGTTTAGGGACAACCCAGGAGGCATCAGAATTGCTCTGATGAGTCTGTCTGCAATCACGGTGGATTTCCCCGGGATGTGCTTTGCTATCAGAAAGTGTTGGGAGAAGATTGGCCAGTGCCATGCTCTCAGGGCCTCCCAACAAAAGGGGTAAGATCTGGTCCCTCCTTGTTTGTTTATCTACCATACAACTGACATGTCTGTCTGTATCACAACAGTCCCCAGCGGAAGAGAGTTTTGGAATGCCTGCAACGCTAAAAGCACCACTCTCATCTCCAAGACAATGATGTGCAAATGGGGCTCGTAATCCTACCAAGTGCCTTGGACTGTCTGACCCAGATACTGCCTCCCCCCACCCTACCTGAGAAGTGGCCGTGGTCACTGTGGCTAGTGGTTGGGGAAGTACAAAGGGTTGACCTAGCGTAACATGAGTGGAGTAAAGCCACCAACGAAGGTCTTTTTTGCAAGATTCCATTATCAATACTTTGTGGGACATATCCAGCACCTGTATCGACCACTGAGTGGACAGTGGCCACTGAAGAATTCTCATGTGCAAATGTGCTAACGGAATCAAGGGTATTGCTACTGCCATGGTCCCCAGGACTTTCAGAACTGCCCTTGCTGGGACTTTGTTCTTAGAAAGAAGCCTTAAGATCTGATGTTGTAGAACTTGTATTCTTTTTGGAGGAAGTTTGGCCATCATGTTTGTTGTATCTAATTCTGCTCCTATGAAAACAATATGCTGAGATGGCAGCAAGGCAGATTTTTCAGTTCACTGTTATTCCTAGGTGAGAGAAAAGCTGCAAGGTGGTGTCTCTCGCTTTTTCCAGTAGATGTTTGGTGGTGGCGGTTAGGAGCCAGTCATCCAAGTATGGAAACACTCGGAATCCCTGTCGTCTCAAGTGAGCTGCGACTACTGCCATACACTTGGTGAACACTCTGGGGAGCTGTAGTGAGGCCAAAGGGCAGAGCTTGAAACTGGTAGTGGCTGGCTCCCAGCTGAAAGCACAGGTGTCTCTTGGATCATCAGTCCATTTTTATGTGGTAGTACGCATCCTGGAGGTCTACTGAACACATCCAATTATCTTGTTCCAGAAAAGAGAGTATCGACTGCAGTGTTACCATCCGGAACTTGCACTTTCTTACTGATTTGCTTAGGTTGCTGCGATCCAGAATTGCTCTCCAGACCCGTTTTCTTTGGAACTAAAAATAATCTTGAGTAAGTTCCTAATCCTACCTGGTCTGTGGGCATACCTCACAACGTCTTACAGCACGAAATTTGGACAAAACCATAAATAATGGGAGACAAAGTCATAAATAATGGGAGACAAAGGCCAAAAACTGCAATACTTTTTAAATATTGC
The DNA here is from genome assembly GCF_019279795.1 of Protopterus annectens. NCBI lineage: Eukaryota > Metazoa > Chordata > Ceratodontiformes > Protopteridae > Protopterus > Protopterus annectens. The sequence goes on along the minus strand of NC_056747.1, from coordinate 1,193,440,898 downwards.
TCTTAAAAACTTTGAAAGTTGATAGAATAACCGGTTTTGCATTAGCATGAATTTTCTGAAGGATATGAAGTCTGAAACCCAAACATCGGTCATTATTTTCTGACTTCAACACTCAATGATTTGCCAGTGATTTGCTAGAAAAACCACAATTTTTTGAGAGACAGACCAAAAATATGAGACAAAAATCTGGACATTCTGTGAAAATCTGAACAGTTGACAGGTACATCTGCGGGGACTGTTTGGATGACTCTTTTGCCTAGCAACTTTTGAATTTCTAGAGTTGCCTGTTCCCTTTGACTGACTGGAATTCCGGGATGTTTTTTATGTTTGGGATAGGGAAGGAAAAGGGTATGGTTGTAATCTCTGGATATCATGCTTTGTACCCACTTGTCTCTTATTATTGTTAGCCAGGCTTTTGGGTACAAAAATAAGTGGCCCCCGACTGCCACAACAGATGGACAGTCAGGCC